>NW_026594216.1:375655-387190 GCF_907164565.1 Psammomys obesus | reverse complement strand
TCTCTCTCTCTCTCTCTCTCTCTCTCTCTTCTTTTTTTTCCTACCAGTCCTGTTTGGTTCTATCCTAGGTGTCTGGGTCCTAGCTCTCTATGCAGTATCTGCAGTGGGCTCCCTCTAGTGGCATGGATCTCAAGCTGGACCGGCCATTGTTTGGCCACTCCCTAAGTTTCGGTGCCACCTTTACTCCAGCAGATCTTGCAGGCAGGACAAAAGTCTTCTGGTTGGGCTGGGCTGGTGTCCCATCCTCTTCATTGGAATTCTTGTTTGGTTACAGGAGATGATCCATTCAGGCTCTGTATCCCCCACTGCTAGAAGTCTTAGCTAGCGTTACACTCAGATTCCTGGGAGTTCCCATCGAACCAGGTTTCTAGCTTGTCCCCCAAATGCTCCCAGTTTCAGTTGTCTCTACAGGCACTCTCTTCTTCCAACCCCCACCCCCCACTTGATCCCTCCAGCTCCTACTCTCCCACTCTTGCAATCCCTATTGTATTTCTCCTTCCCAGGGAAGATTTGTGTATCAGTCCTTGTTATTTAGCTTCTCTAGGTCTGTAGAATGTAGATGATTATTCTTTCCAGCTAATATCTATTTGTAAGTGAGTAGATCCCATATTTCTCTTTTTGGGTCAGCGTGATTTTTTTCTAGTTCCACTTGTCTGCCTGAAAATTTCATCATGTCATCGTTTTTTTTTTTTTTTTAACTGTTGAGTATTACTCTATTGTATAAGTGTGCCACATTTTCTCTGTCCATTTTTTTTTTTGTTGAGAGACATCAAGGTTGTTTCCAGTTTCTATTACAAATAAAACTACTGTGAACCAGCTCTACTACAGATCTATAGTAATAAAAAACATGTGGTATTGGGATAAACACACAGGCGGATCAATGGAATCAAATCTAGTATCTAGATATAAATCCACAAACCTGTGGACACCTGATTTTGGACAAAGAATCCAAAATTATGCAATTGAAAAAAGAAAGAATCTTTAACAAATGGTGCTGGTCTAACTGGATGTTGACATGTAGAAGAATGCAAATATATCCATATCTCTCAGCCCACATAAAACTCAAGTCCAAGTGGATCAAAGATACATTGAACCTGGCTGAGGAATTGGGGACTAGCCTTGCATGCATTGGCACAGGAGACAACTTCCCAAACAGAACACAGATAGAACAGAAACTAAGAATGACAATTGTTAATTCATAAAGGAGACCTCATGAAACTGAAAAGGGATACTGTCAATAGGACAAAATGGCAACCTACAGAATGGAAAATTATCTTCACCAATGCCACATCTGACAGAGGGCTCATTACCAAAAGTATCAAGAACTCAAGAAACAAGATATCAAAACACTAAATAATCCAATTAAAAATGGGGTAAGAGCTAAAAAGAATTATCAGTAGAGAAATCTCAGATGGCTGAGAATTACTTAAAGAAATATTCAACATCCAGGGAAATGTAGATTAAAACGACTCTGAGATTCCATCTTATACTTGTCAGAATGGCTAAGAGCAAAACCACAAGTTACAGCTCGTGTTGGTGAGGATGTGGAACAAGGGGAATACTCCTCCACTACTTGCGGGAATGTACAGCCACTCTGAAATCAATATGGAGGTACACTTATTACACTCAGTTCATCAAGACCTTGATATACTCTGTCTCACTAAGAAGTTTGGACAGCTCCATAGTGAATGAAGAATAATCATCTCGGATCCTGTCAGGGTCCATTCTGTCATACCATTAATCCCTATGAAAGGTTTTGTCTCATGACTGGCTGGTGCTTCTATCTTCCTCTCTCACTTTCTCCTTCAACTCTCAACTTTGAAGATCTCTCAGCCCCTCCCTGATCAAGCTTCAGGAGCAGATCAAAGACACATTTTGTGCCAATCTTTCACCTCAAGAAATAGACGGGAAGAAGATCTAAGCCCACATCCTGTGTTTAAATAAAGTTCCCACAGGTGGGTGAGTCAAAACAGGCAAATGTTTATGAACATCCTTCAGCTCATAACCAACCACTACCCCTGGGCTTCCAATAAGTTGCCCATCTGTTCATTAGTAGTACATTGCCAGCAGCTGAGCTATTGTGTACAGAGGCCAGTGAAAAGTGCGCAGAGTGCCATTTATGTGTTCTTGGCTTTTTTCCTTTAATGACTTACAGAGGTCTTTCTTTTCTTTCTTTTTTTTTAGTTCTCTTATAGTCAGTGCTTAAGCAGCTTAGACTAGCCTAGAGCTCGTCATCTTCCTGCATTTGCTTGTAGGCACTAGGACTACAGGTGTACCCCACTCTACATGTCACACTCTGGTGTCTTGTTTGAAGCCCATCCCCTAAAGATACCAGAGTGAGGATGAAGAGGCAAGAAATGGTCTTGGTTTCATATTCCACTTAGTGGAATGGAAGAGATTAAAATGTTATTATGTAACTTTGTAACAGTTCGGGCATGCACACACTGTACCAGAGATTTTAGTTCAGATTCGACAGTAACTTCTCATGCAGAAAGAGTTCACAGAGAAGGTGAGTATGGGGGGAGAAGGCCATGAGGTTCATTTTTTTCCCTGGTTCTTCATTAGGTCTGGGTTTATTCAGGTTCTCTCAGTAGGGTACAGGCTTGAAGTTCTCACCTGTCTTCAAACACCTGTCTTTAAACTTTGGGGTCCTTGCACTGACCCTAAGGACTATTGGCTTCTTTAAATGTAACTCTGGTGGGTGTCTGCTTTGTAGGTGATTTTTTTAGCTATAGCCCCTGGTAGCTCAGCATCCAAGTGGGTTTCCTAGTAATGGGAACAGGGACTGTCTCTGACATGAACTCAGTGGCTAGCTCTTTGATCACCATCCCCCAAGGGGGAGAGTAGCCTTACCAGGCCACAGAGAAAGACAATGCAGCCAATCCTGAAGAGACATGATAGGCTAGGGTCAGAAGGAAGGGGAGGAGGACATTCCCTATCAGTGGACTTGGAGAGGGGCATGGGAAGAGATGAAGGAAGAAGGGTGGGGTTGGGAGGGAAGGTAGGAGGGGGCTACAGCTGGGATACAAAGTGAATAAACTGTAGTTAATATAAAAAATTAAAATAAAAAAGTTGGAAAATTATCTCAGGCCAGTAGATAGCCTTGAAATGCCCACAACTGACCAGTAGATGGTGGTGTTCCCCGCATCTTCATCTACCAACAACCAAGGCATCATGTTAGGGGAGAAATCGCTAATGACTTTCTTTCTATCTCCTCCTTCTTCCATAAGATTCCCTGCATTCTGCCCGCAGTTTGGCTATGAGTCTCAGCATCTGTCTCGATACCCTGCTAGGTAGAGTCTTTCAGAGGCCTTCTGTGGTGGGCTCCTGTCCTGTTCCCTGTCTTCTCCAGCTTCCTATGTCTATACTGTTTGCCTTTCTGAATGAGGGTTGAACATATTACCTAGGGTCCTCCTTGTTGTTTAGCTTCTTTAGGGCTATAGATTTTAGTATGCTTATCCTATATTATATGGCTAATATCCACTTATGAGTGTGTGTGTCTTTCTGCTTCTGGGTTACCTCACTCAGGATGATCTTTTCTAGTTCCATCCATTTGTCTGCAAGTTTCATGATTTCTTTGTTTTTAATTGCGGAGCAGTATTCCATTGTGTAAATGTACCACAAATTCTGTATCCATTCCTCAATTATACTATATATTATATATACATACACACACATATATTATAAATGATATATAATATGTTGCTGACACTGGTCTTTTTATTTCTCTGTTTTTAAATTTTATATTAGTTTATTTACTTTACATCCCAAGGGTACTCCCTTCCTCTCTTCCCAGTCTCCAGTAATTTTCCTCCTTCCCCTTCCCTTCCCCCTTTCCCCTCAGAAAAATGGAGCCCCCCCCCTATATTAACCTTACCCAGCATATAGTGTCACATCAGGACTGAGTATATTTTCATCCCCTAAGGCCAGGCAAGATACCACTGCGAGGGAGAAATGGTCCAAAAGCAGTCAATAGAGTCCATGTTAGAAACAGTCCCTTCTTTATTTTTTTGGCTAATATCTGCTTATTAGTGAATGTATACAATGCCTGTCTTTCTGTTTCTGGGTTATCTCACTCAGGATGATCTTTTCCATCTACAGAAAAAAAAAGCTAAGCAACAAGGAGGACCCTAGGGAAGATTATTAAATCTCATTCAGAATGGCAAACAGGATAGACACCAAAAGCAGTGGAAGAGAGGAAATAGGATAGGAGTCTACTATATAAAGTGTCCTCTGAAAGGATTCACCCAACAGAGGATCAAAGCAGATGCTGAGACTAAGGGCCAAACTTTGGTCAGAGCACAGGGAGTGTTATGGGAGAAGAGAGGGGTGAGATTAGGGAGCTATGGAAGGGGCAGGAGCCCCACAAGGAGACCAAAGAACTAAAAGATCAGAGCCCTGGGGGTCCTGCAGAGACTGATGCACCAATGGAGGACCATGCATGGAGAGGACCTAGAACCCCTGCTCAGATGTGGCTGAATTAACAGCTTAGTCTCCATGTGGATCTCTGTCTGAGTGAGGGGCGGAGGGGCTGCCCCTATTAGGAACTCAGTTGACTGCTCTCTGATAACGTGCTTCTGATGATGCAGCCTTGCGAGGCCCTAGAGCAAAAGGATCCAAGCAGTCCTGATGAGACTTAAGAAGCTATGGACAGATGACAATAGTGGAGAACTCCCCCTTTCAGTGGACTAGGGGAAGGGAATGAGGGAAAGAGAGAGGGAGTGTGGGACTGGGGGAGTTGAGGGACAGGATTTTAATGGGGATATATAATGAATAAATTGTGAAGAAAAAAGAAAAAAGGAAACTGTCCCCCCACATTCTTCAGGTACCCCATATGAAGACCAAACTGCTCATCAGCTACATGTGTGCAGGGTGCCTAGGTCCAGATGATGCATGCTCCTTAGTTGATGTCTCGGTCTCGGAAAACTCTCATGACACTGGGCTAGTTGTCTCTGTTGGTCTTCTTGTGGGGTTCCTGTCCCCTCCAGGTCCTTTCATCTTTCCCCCAACACTTCCATAGGACCCCCAGAGTTCTGCCCCATGCTTGGCTACAAGTCCCAGCATCTCACTGGATTCACTGCTGGCTGGCGCCTCCTAGAGGACAGGCAAGTTAGGCTCCTGTCTGAAAGCATAGCAGAGCATCATTAATAGTGTCAATGGCTGGTACACTACCATGGGCCAATTATTGTTTGGACTTTTCCTCAAACTTTGTTCCCTCATTATCACTGCACTCCTTGTATGCAAGGTAATTTTTGGATCACAGGTTTTTGATAAGTTGTTGTTCCCCTCCTTCCACTACCCCTGCCTGCCTAGGAGGTTATTACTTCAATCTTCATATCTCCTGTCCTCTCCCCACCACTCCAGTTAGCAGTCTCAGCTAGAGTCATATCCATATCCTCCCAGGAGCCTACCCTGTCATAGACCTCCAGCTTGACCAAGAGATGTCCTCCTTCAGTTTTCTTTCTTGTTCCCAGCCCTTTCCCCTCCCATTCCAGTTCTCCCTACATCTGATTTCCCCCCTTCATTCCATTTCCTTCTCCATTCCATTTCCTTCCCAGTTCCCTCTCTTCATCTACCTCTACTCTCTATTCTATTTCCCTTCTAAATGACATTCCAGCACCCTTCCTTGGACCCTCCTTGTTATTTTGGTTTTTTGGGGTCTGTGGATTATAGTGAGTACATACCAAATGCATCTTTCTGGGTCTCAGTTATTTCAGTTAGGATGATATTTTCTAGATCTATCCATTTGCCTGTAAATTTCATAATTTCCTTGATTGTAATAGCTGAGTACTATTCCATTGTGTAATTATACCACAATTTCTGTATCCATTTTTGGTTGAGGGACATCTAGGTTGCTTTGAGTTTCTGGCTATTACAAATAAAGCCACTATGAACATAGTTGAGCAAATGTCCTTATTGTATGGTGGAGCATATTTTGGGTACATGTCCAGAAGTGGTATAGCTGGGTCTTGAAATGAAGATTTTTGTAAATCAAAGGACACTGTCAATAGAACAAAACGTCAGCTGAAAGACTGGGAAAAGATCTTTACCAATGCTACATCAGACATAGGGCTGATATGTAAAATATGCAAAAAACTAAAGAAATTAAACACCAGCAAATCAAATAATCCAATTAAAAAATGAGAAACAGAGCTAAACCAAGAATTGACAGCAACTGTAAGATTCAATTTTCCACCAGTCAGAATGACTAAGATAAAAAATTCAAGTGACAAAACATGAGGATGTGGAGAAAGGGGAACACTCCTCCATTGCTGGTGGGAGTGCAAATTTGCACAACCTCTCTGGAAATCAATCTGGCAGTTTCTTAAAAACTGGGACTAATTCTACCTAACACTGGTTCTTATTGATTATATAATGCCAAGTTTTTAATCAGAAACAATATACAAACAAACAATATGAATTGACTCAAGTTGTTCTATTTATATAAATTTGTGCATATATAAATACAATCAAATACGAGGTGGTAACCCAGGAAGGGGTTGATGAAGGGTATCTTGGAGTGTTGGAGGAAGAAAAGAGAGGAGAGAAGAGATATAATCCATCCCAATTAAAAACAGTAAAGGAAGCAAAAGAAAATAAAATGTCAGATTTTATTTGTCCAGAGTTTTCTTTTAAGTGAAAAATCAAAAAGCACAAATATTCTTCACAATATGACAGTAATTAAATATAATGTTTGACAATATTAATTTATTGAGCCACATGTCAAGGAGAGGCAGGTAATCTCTATCTGGTGCTTATTCATGAGAAAGGTGTGCTTAGAGAAAGCAAAAATTTGTCTGGTCTCACAAGCAAAGTTTGTGGCAAAACTTGTTGCTATCTGATCATTTCTTAATCATTTCACACCACATTAATCTTTGAGCAACTGTGCAACATGACCACAGCCACCCACAAAATGGCAAATAGATTTTAGTTCCTCCAACATGAGATGCATTTATTAGAATGTACTAATGCTTAGTGGGACAGGTTATGAAGAACTAGAGATTCATTATTTAATGTCTATTATTGTGATTTTTTTAAAAAAAATATACAGTTGAAGTCCATAGAGCAAAATTACAACAAAAACAGCGACAATCCTTATTTACTTTGCTGTTGTGGTGTTAGAACGTTGACAAAAAGCAGCTTGGGGATCAAAAGGGTTTATTTCAAATTACGTTACAGTCTATCATCAAGGAAGACAAGTCAGAAGCTTGTGGTTGAACATGAATCAGAGGGTCTAGCAGAACACCACTTGATGACTTGGGCCTAAAGACTTGCTCAGTTACCTATCTCATACAGCCAGGGCCATTTACCTAAGAACGGCACTGCCCACACTGATATCAGTCTACCCACACCAATCAGCAATTACCAAATGGGCCCACAGAGCAATTGTGTGGTGGCTCTCTCTCAGTCGACTCCCCTTTTCTTAGGTATGTCTAGTTCAAAACTAAATGTAAGTGTACTTGAAAAGCAATATGAATATAATTTTAAGATGAAATGCATACCTATGAATACTCGAAAATACTAACTGGCAGCAATTTTGCTACAAACAAGCATGGAGAAAAGATAGATGCAGCCTGATTAATGAATTCAGGTTAAGCAGAAAAGCCAGGACAGGTAGGACTAAAAATGGCAGCTACTTGTATGATTTCATGGAGATGGGCATTCATTCATGAGAAAGCCAAATAGAACTGCCCATCTGAGAGTCCTGAAGAGTAAGTAACATCTTCTATATGATGGATACTAGACTATAAACCTTTTCCATAAATGTCTTTATTCTGTCCCATGTGTCAAATATTCAAGGAATTCCTTTTCAGGGTCTTATCCGCCATGGATGTTGACTTAGATGAATAGAAGTATGTAGGGCTTTTGGTTCAGTTCATCTTCACTCACTCACTTGCAACTATCTACCCAATGTGCAAATGATACTTCTACAGCAATGACAGAATATACCAAGTTAAAAATCAAAGCCATGCATATTTTTCATCATCATCATCATCATTATTTACAATTTATTTGCTTTTATATCCCAGTTGTAGCTCCCTCCCTCATCTCCTCTCATTTACATCCCCCCTCTCTCTTCTTCCCCCATCCCTCTTCCTTGGTCTACTGATAGGGGAAGTCTTCCTTCCCTACTGTCTGGCCCTAGCCTATCAGGTCTCATCAGGACTTCCTGGATTCTCTTCCTCTGTGATATGGGTATGTCACTCCACCAGGGAGAAGTGATCAACGAGCAGGCATGTTCATGTCAGAGACTGTCTCTTCTCCCCTTACTAGAAAACCCACATGGAGTCTGAGCTGTCTATGGGCTACATCTGAGCAGGGGTCTAAGTCCTCTCCATGCATGGTCCTTGGTTGATTCATCAGTCTCTGCAGTACCCCTTGAGCCCAGGTTAGTTTTTTTGGCTTTTTTTGTCTCCTTGTGTGGTTCCTGTCCCCTCCAGGTCCCTTTATCTCCACTTTCTTCCATGAGACTCCTGCTCTCTGTCCAATGTTTGGCTGTGAGTCTCTGCATCTTCTTTGCTTCGATGCTAGGTGAAGTCTTTTAGAAGACATCTGTGGTAGGCTCCTGTTCTGTTCCCTGTCTTCTATTGCTTCTGGTGTTTATAAACCAGGTTTTGACATCTTATTATATTCTACAATGTTAGATAAGATTAAGTTGTTCTTGGAAATGAACACTAGAGAACCACAAGAAGGACAGGTCAAGTTCAGAACCAGCTGTAGAACCAGCTTGTATTGCATGCAAATTCTTCATCATAGGTCTTCTGGAATATGATGCAAAGAAGCTTCTTCCATAACTTTTTATGGGAATGATACAGAAATGCCCCAGAGAAAGAGTTCCTACTCATGAAGTCCACTTTTATAGTAGTAGCTACTAACAAAACATCAGCACAGAGGCCCTGAAACCTGAAATAAAAGCCACCATAATCAGAAAAGTGAGATTCTTGTGCCAGCAGCTTCTCTAAAGGAGTGATTGTGTTCTCCAGAAGAGAGGATTTAACGATGCCCAGATGAGTCCCTTGGATGAATGACTTAAGCTCTGAAGGTAACACTTTTGGGTAGGCAGGTAGAAGTCAGAATAAGATTCCAATTCAGTAGATTATCTACTTAGGACGATTGTATATGTCTTGGCATGAAATTCACGTAGCACTGAACATACACCCAGCCCAGTGACATCTAATAGGGCTGAGAACACACACTTCATAGTGTAGTAGTTTCACTATTTGTGAAAACCCATCTACTAGGAATGCAACACAGAATGGGAGAATATTTTTTAAACTCAAATAATCTGAAAGGGGATTTATACCAAGGATGTGTAAAAGTTTATAAACAAAATGATAAAACCAAAAGGGGAAGGGCAAGGAGCTAGGTGAAAATGGGAGAGGAATAAGAGTTTGGTAAAGGGAGAATAATATCATCAAAATCACTGGTAGTGATGAAAAGGCTCTGAGACTTTAAGAGAGGTAAAAAAAAATGACCTAGACTTCTCTGCTCCGCAAGATATAGGGTTTTGCATATATCTTGTTGTTTTGTAGTCACTCTGACTCCTTTAGGAGTATGATCTCAATCTGATACAAGCTTCTCAAGTCACCATCCATCTTTACACCAACATTAATTATTTCTTTCCCAAAGTCTCAACCATTATGCACATGGATGTTGATATAAAAAACACTGTGAGCTTCATGGTTCCACAACTTCTTAGCATGCTGTATTCTATTACTACAACCCAATATAATACACAGAATTGATTTTTTTCACCCAAATGAATTATTTCCCCAAACACACACACACACACAGACTCATGTTTTGAATGTTGATTTTATTTTAGCAATTTAGAGATGAGCAAGGCAGTTTTACAAGAAAAAAAGGAGATTCTTCTGTTCAGAAGAGTGAGAGAGACTGAAAGGTCAAGGTTATACCTAATGACCTCATCACATATAGATTGAGGACAAGGTCTACTTTGGATTTTTGCAGGGATTAGAATGTATCCAGGTATCACAGGCAGGCATTTTTATTATTCTCTTGGCACAGGACAATGGTAATCCACTGCCTCAGAGGATTTCTTCCAACTTCCACACCCACTGTCTAGTGGAGGATTTACCTGATGCAGCCCGGAAACAGAGGACATGCAACCTGAAAGACACGGCACAAAGTTATGAGTGGTGACCATCGTGAGAAGAAAGACTTTTCCTAGAAGTGCATTGTGGACAGAGTAACATACATTAGAGAGAAGAGGGGCAATTATTTCCAGACATTCCCAGGTAAGATAAGAGGATATCGGCATGCTCACAAGATTTAAAGAATGTCATTATCAACCCATGTTCTCAAATAATTGACTTTCGTTTTTTATCCTCTCTCAGGGATTCTCTTTTAATGTAATATGATTTGTAATACAAATCATTTATAACACTACCTAGTGATAGAAGACAAGTATGTTAACGCTTCTTATCCAAACAATCTTGTTATAAACACAAAATAAATGGGTCATTTTGGCAAAAGAACTAAGTACTCTTGAGTCGTTCCTGTTACAGGGAACACAGGGAGACAGAGAGGAGCGTTGAGGATGGCCCTCATGGGAAGCAGATACCTACAGTGAAAGCCAGTACATTTTCTGAATGCTCTCATATATCTTGAAAATAAGGAAAATGTGCATACCCCCCTTCTCCACTAAGGTCATCTTTGTTTTCTTTAGAAGCCCAAAATCTTAGCATGGAAGAGGCTAATGCAGTGGAGAGAGTCGGTATCTTTCTCCCACTTGGGGAAGAGCAATGGGATGAAATCAGAACATTTTTCTTAGGCAATGGTGATGGGCATGTTGAGGATGCCTTTGAGTCAGTGAAGTGACATTTATGTACTGTTGACATAGTCCTGCTGTCACTTACTTGTACTAGACACCCTTTGGGCTTTCTTCAGCTCAGAGGTCAGAGGGAACTTGCCCTGGTTACAGAAAGAGCCACTGAAGTCATCCATGCCAAGGTCCCAGATCATGGCACCTGCAAAGCCATTCTGCTGAAGCCAGTTGGCCAGGTTAGGGAGAGAGGGTAAGATCATTTGGATTTCTGCCACTCATGCGTGGAGCTTCTGTAGATCCAAAGGACTGTACGCACCTTCAGAGAGAAGCTCTTGATATTCTCATACCCAACTCAATCATTGTTGTAATATGCATAGGGAACTTGCTGAGAATTTTCCCAAAGCTGAGTGGCTCCTTTTTCCAGGAAGCCACAAACCTTTAAAATGAAAAGAGATCAAAATTTTAAACTACTATGCTATGAAAAAGAAAATTGTGTTTTTATTTGATATTCTTTGTGCCTCATTTTTGATGAATGTTATTTGTTGGTAAAGACAATGAGTTACACTTTTTAGTGGGGTTGAGCAAGAGCTTCCTGTTAGGAAAAATCTCTACAAATGAACTGTATTAAAAGTCATTTTTTCTTTCTTTTGTTTGCATTTGGTGTTTTATTCCATTATTTTATTTTATTTTATTTTATTTTATTTTATTTTATTTTATTTTATTTTATTTTATTTTATTTTATTTTA
>NW_026594216.1:359610-375645 GCF_907164565.1 Psammomys obesus | reverse complement strand
TATTTTATTTTATTTTATTTTATTTTATTTTATTTTATTTTATTTTAGGTACGGCCTAGGTGTATAGCATAGATTAAGTTCACAGTAGTAAAATTTTCTGTGTATGTGGACTAAATGATATCTACAGGTGTGTGGCATCACAGTTGCCCGAACTATTTTGTCATGATTTTTCCCATATCCTACTAGTGATTGTACCCATAGTCAATTTCATTAAGAAAATAACTGGGGCAGGCGGGGCAAGATGGCGGCGCCATGAGGACTCTCATTCTGAGGAGCAGCACAGGAGTATTGGCACAGTGACCAGCAATCAGAACTCGCGGCCATAAAACACAAGTGATTGTGTTTCACAGGTGAGAGGATACCCCACGGTGGGGGATTCAATCAGCTTTAACTCACCCGGCTAAACCGTGGAAGAGATCCCGGTTCCACCAGGCGCTTGGTCGCCAGCCCAGAGCTACCCACCAGCACAATCTGGTCACGGTCCCAGACTGAACTGTGGACCCACAACACCATAGGCTGGATTTCCCAGTCGAGAGATAACCCCACGGAACAGGAAACAATTGGGACCAACCTCAGGTTACCCAGACATCCCCTGGAAAAGACTCGGGTTCCGCGGGTGCCACAAGGGCCAGTCGGGACCCAGAGCCGGGACACAGGCGCCTGCCTGCGTGCCTGAATCGCCGCCACAGATAGAACTGTGGACACCAGGGCACCAGGGCACCAGACTGCGTGTCTCTGGCAGGAGGAAACCCCCAGCAGAGGGGGTCAGCAGCTCTAACGCTTAGGACACCCAGCACCAAAACACTTCCTGGACTCACGCAGACTCTAGACTCTAATGCAGGCAGGAGCACTGTGCTCTGCCGCCATTATTGAGTTCCCCTAGGGCACTGGGACAAACAGCTGCATCCTCAGACCTACAAAAGCCAGACAGCCATTACAGCAGCCCTCAGATACTGTGCCAAGGATCAACCAGTTATTCCTAGCTAGACTGTCAAAACTGTGGGAATCCCTGGTCCTTCAAGAGGGCTGCACCCACAGCGTCTGGACCAGAGCAGTGCCTGCAGCCGCCATCCCAGACAGAGACACACAGCTTCTGGTTCAGAGTGAGGCACCCAGCCTCCAGACCAGAACAGTGCCCCCAGGTGACAACTCAACCTAGTTGCACATTCTTCAGGTCCAGAGCAGAGCAATCAGCCTCTGGCCCAGAGAATTGCTGAGTGCACCTCTCACTTTCCCGGACAGAACTGTGTGCCCCAGGATAACAGACTGAGGTTCCCTGTTGGGAGAAAACCCCACAGCTAGGGAATCAGCAGGTTCTTCAAGAGAACTGTACATGGAAATTTAGTGAGCAGCAGCACACTAAATTTATAACAAGAAACCCAGCAGTGGAGCAGCTGTCTTGAGAAATTCTATGGGTAAGAGGAGATCCCCCCTGTCTAACATAGACCACAGCTACTACTCAGGGCTATAAACCTGAGGTGAGCAGTGGCAATTCCTGAGAAACACTGGCCATACAGTGACCATAACCAAAAAGCAGAGAAGGACTCCTTCCGGAAAAATCATCTTCCGGCCAAGGGGATACTCCCTACCTCAGGACTCCAGGAAGCACAGAAACTAACAGCCAACACCTAAATCAGCCCAATGGGTAGAGGTCAGCGTAAAGGCTCAACCAACAAAAGACAGAGCAATATGGCATCTCCAGAACCCAGCCATCCAGAGACGAACAGCCCTGAACAATGCAGCATAATAGAAAATCAAGAAGATGACCTTACATCTATGTTGATGAAGAGGATAATAGAGGAAACAAATAAAATACGTAAAGAATTAAAGGAAGATAAAACCAAACAGATCATGGCTATCCGTAAAAAAATGGAGGAAGATAAAGACAAGCAGATTAGGGCCATCCGTGAAGAAATACGGGAAGATGCAGCCAAAGAGCTTGCGGCCTTCAGAGAAGAAATAATTAAATCACTGAAAGAAATAAAAGAAACAGAGTTGAAGGAACTAAAAGAAAAATAGGAAAATACAAGCAGACAGGTGAAAGAAGTAAACAAAACAACTCAAGACCTGAAGATAGAACTAGAAAAATTAAAGAAAATACAAATGGAGGAAATAATGGAGAGGAAGAATTTAGGGAATGAAAACAGGAACTACAGAGGTAAGCATAACCAACAGACTACAAGAAATGGAAGAAAGAATCTCAGGTGTAGAAGATACAATGGAAGAAATCGATGTATCTGTCAAAGAAAATGTTAAATCCAAAATGTCCTGACACAGACCGTCCAAGAAATCTAAGACAATATGAAAAGACAAAACCTAAGAATAATAGGAATAGAGGAAAAAGAAGACTCCCTTCTCCAAGGCCCAGACAATATTTTCAACAAAATCATTGAAGAAAATTTCCCCAAGTTAAAGGAGAAGCCAATAAGGATACATGAGGCCTACAGAACACCCAACAAATTTGACCAGAAAAGAAAATCCTCCTGCCACATAATGATCAAAACAGTAAGTATACAGAACAAAGAAAAAATACTAAAAGCTGCAAGGGGAAAATGCCAAGTAACATATAATGGCAAACCCATTAGAATCACACCTGACTTTTCAACAGAAACTATGAAAGCCAGAAGGGCCTGGACAGATATCATGCAGACCCTAAGAGAACACAGATGTCAACCCAGGCTACTATACCCTGCAAAACTCTCAGTCCTCATAGATGGAGAAAACAAGATATTCAATGACAAAAAAAAAATTTCAACAATACCTACACACAAATCCAGCATTACAGAAGACACTGGAAGGGAAAATACAACCCAAGAAAATTAGCTTCTGTCAAGAAAACACAGGAAATAATTAACCTTACTACAGCAAAACAAAAAGCAACCAAGCACACAACGTTATGAACACAGCCAACATCAAAATCAAAGGATCTAACAGCCACTGGTCATTAATCTCTCTCAACATCAATGGCCTCAACTCTCCAGTAAAAAGACACAGATTAACAGAATGGATACGTAAACAAAACCCAGCAATCTGTTGCATACAAGAAACACACCTAAGGCACAAAGACAGACATTACCTGAGGGTAAAAGGTTGGAAGACGACTTTCCAAGCAAATGGACCCAAGAAACAAGCAGGAGTAGCCATTCTAATATCTGATAAAATAGACTTTCAACCAAAATTAATAAAAAGAGATGAGGAAGGACACTTCATACTCATCAAGGGAAAATTCCACCAGGAAGATATCACAATCCTGAACATCTATGCCCCAAATACAAGAGCACCCACATTTGGAAAAGAAACATTGATAAAATTTAAACCACATATACATCCCCACACATTAATAGTGAGAGACTTCAACACCCCACTCTCAACAAAGGACAGGTCAACAAAACAGAAATTAAACAAAGAAACAATATCTCTGACAGAGGTCATGAATCAAATGGACCTCACAGACATTTACAGAACTTTACACCCAAACACAAAAGAATTTACCTTCTTCTCAGCACCTCATGGAACCTTCTCCAAAATAGACCATATAGTTGGTCACAAAGCAAGCCTCAACAGATACAAGAAGACTGAAATAATCCCTTGTATCCTGTCTGATCACCATGGAATAAAGCTGGTCTTGAAACAACAACAGAAATAGCAATAAGCCTACACACACATGGAAACTGAACAACTTGTTACTAAATGACAGCTGGGTCAGGGAAGAAATAAAGAAAGAAATTAAAGCCTTTCTAGAACTCAATGAAAATGAAGACACAACATACCCAAACTTGTGGGACACAATGAAAGCAGTGCTAAGAGGAAAGTTCATAGCACTAAGTGCCTTCAAGAAGAAATTCGAGACAGCTCATTCAAGCAACTTAATGGCCCACTTAAAAACACTAGAAAAAGAAGAAGCAGACACACCAAAAAGGAGTAGACAGCTGGAAATAATCAAACTCAGGGCTGAAATCAATCAATTAGAAACAAATAAAACAATTCAAAGAATCAATGAAACCAAGAGCTGGTTCTTTGAGAAAATCAACAAGATCGATAAACCCTTAGCCAAGCTAACTAAAAGGCAGAGAGACACCACCCAAATCAACAAAATCAGAAATGAAAAGGGGGACATAACTACAGACACTGAGGAAATCCAAACAATCATTAGGACTTATTTCAAAAGTCTATACTCAACAAAATTTGAAAACCTAAATGAAATGGACAATTTTCTTGATCGATTTGACTTACCAAAGCTAAATCAGGACCAGGTAAATCAATTAAATAGTCCTATATCCCCCAAAGAAATAGAAGCAGTCATCAAAAGTCTCCCATCCAAAAAAAGCCCAGGACCAGATGGCTTCAGCGCAGAATTCTACCAGACCTTCAAAGAAGAGCTAACTCCAATTCTCTTCAAACTATTCCACAAAATAGAAACAGAAGGAACATTACCAAACTCATTCTATGAAGCCACAATCACAAACCTCACAAAGACTCAAAAAAGAAAGAGAATTTCAGGCCAATCTCCCTTATGAACATTGATGCAAAAATACTTAACAAAATACTTGCAAACCGGATCCAAGAACACATCAAAGATATTATCCACTATGACCAAGTAGGCTTCATCCCAGGTATGCAGGGGTGGTTCAATATACGGAAATCCATCAGTGTGATCCACCATATTAACAAACTGAAAGAAAAAAGCCACATGATAATCTCCCTAGATGCTGAAAAAGCATTTGACAAAATCCAACATCCATTCATGTTTAAAGTACTGGAGAGATCAGGGATACAAGGCACATATCTAAACATAGTAAAGGCGATATACAGCAAGCCTATAGCCAACATCAAACTGAACGGAGAGAAACTTAAAGCAATCCCACTGAAATCAGGGACAAGACAAGGCTGCCCACTCTCTTCATATCTCTTCAACATAGTGCTGGAAGTCCTTGCTAGAGCAATAAGACAGTTGAAGGAGATCAAGGGGATACAGATGGGAAAGGAAGAAGTCAAATTATCACTATTTGCAGATGATATGATAGTATACATGAGTCACCCCCAAAACTCTACCAGGGAACTCCTACAGCTGATAAACTCCTTCAGCAAAGTGGCCGGATACAAAATTAACTCAAAAAAATCAGTAGCACTCCTGTATACAAAAGACAAAAGGGCTGAGAAAGAAATTAGAGAAACAACACCATTCACAATAGCCACAAATGACATAAAGTACCTTGGTGTAACCCTAACCAAGCAAGTCAAAGACTTGTATGAAAGAAATTTCAAGTCTCTGAAGAAAGAATTAGAGGAAGATATGAGAAGATGGAAAGATCTCCCATGCTCATGGCTTGGCAGGATTAACATAGTAAAAATGGCCATCTTACCAAAAGCAATCTACAGATTTAATGCAATTCCCATCAAATTGCCAACACAATTCTTTACAGACCTGGAAAGAAAAATTCTCAACTTCGTATGGAATAACAAGCAAACGAGAATTTCTAAAACAATTCTCTACAATAAAAGATCTTCTGGAGGTATCTCCATCCCTGATCTCAAGCTGTACTATAGAGCGACAGTTATAAAAACTGCATGGTACTGGCATAGAAACAGAATGGTGGATCTACGGAACCGAACAGAAGACCCAGAACTAAACCCACACACTTACGGACCTCTGATTTTTGACAAAGATGCCAAAACCATACAATGGAAAAAAGATAGCATCTTCAACAAATGGTGCTGGTCCAACTGGATGTCTACATGTAGAAAAATGAAAATAGATCCATACTTATCACCCTGCACAAAACTGAAGTCCAAGTGGATCAAAGACCTCAACATAAAACCAGACACATTAAATCGGCTAGAAAAAAAAGTGGGGAATACCCTAGAACTCATTGGTACAGGAGAAAACTTCCTGAATAGAACACCAACAGCACAGGCTCTAAGAGCAACAATCAATAAATGGGACCTCATGAAATTGAAAAGCTTCTGTAAAGCAAAGGACACCGTCATCAAAACAAAGCGACCGCCTACAGATTGGGAAAGAATCATCACCAACCCTCTATCTGACAGAGGACTCATATCCAATATATATAAAGAACTAAACAAGCTGAAAAGCAGCAAACCAAGTAATCCACTTAAAAAATGGGGAACAGAGCTAAAGAGAGAATTCTCTGTAGAGGAATATCGAATGGCAGAGAAGCACTTAAAGAAATGCTCAACCTCATTAGCCATTAGGGAAATGCAAATCAAAACAACTCTGAGGTTTCACCTTACACCTATCAGAATGGCCAAGATGAAAAACTCAAGGGACAACACATGCTGGAGAGGTTGTGAAGAAAGAGGAACCCTGCTCCATTGCTGGTGGGAATGTAAACTTGTAAAACCACTCTGGAAATCAATCTGGTGCTTTCTCAGACAACTAGGAATAGCGCTTCCTCAAGATCCAGCCATACCACTCCTAGGCATTCACCCAAAAGAGGCTCAAGTACACAAAAAGGACATTTGCTCAACGATGTTTGTAGCAGCTTTATTTGTAATAGCCAGAAGCTGGAAACAATCCAGGTGCCCCTCAACTGAAGAATGGATGCAGAAACTGTGGTACATCTATACAATGGAGTATTACTCAGCAATGAAAAATAAGGAAATCATGAAATTTGCAGGTAAATGGTGGGACCTGGAAAGGATCATCCTGAGTGAGTTGTCCCAGAAGCAAAAAGACACGCATGGTATATACTCTCTCATATAAACATACAATATAGAATAAACCCATTAAAATCTGTACATCTAAACAAACTAAGCAAAAGAGAGGACCCTAACTAAAATGTTCAATCCCCATCCTGAAAGGCAAAGAGGATGGACATCAGAAGAAAAAGAAAATAGGAAACAACCTCGGAACCTGCTACAGAGGGCCTCTGAAAGCCAGAAGAAAACAGGAAACAACCTTGAAACCTGCCACAGAGGGCCTCTGAAAGCTTCTGCAGTATAGACTGTCAAAGCAGATGCTGAGCCTGATGGCCAACTGATGGGCAGAGTGAATGGAATTCTATGTAAGAAGTGGGAAATAGTAAGAGCTGGAGGGGACGGGAACTCCACAAGCAGAGCAACAGAACAACATAATTTGAACACAGGGAACTTCCCAGAGACTCATACTCCAACCAAGGACTATTCGTGAAGATGACCTGGAACCCCTGCACAGGTGTAGCCCATGTCAGTTCAGTGTCCAAGTGGGTTACATAGTAATGGGAAGAGGGACTGCCTCTGACACAATCTGATTGGCCTGCTTGTTGATCACTTCCCCCTGAGGGGGGAGCAGCCTTATCAGGCCACAGTAGAGGACAATGCAGCCACTTTTGATGAGAACTGATAGACTAAGATTAGAAAGGAGAGGAGAACCTCCCCTATCAGTGGACTTGGGGAGTGGCATGCATGCAGAAAGGAGAGGGAGGGTGGGATCGGGTGGGGAGGAGGGAGAGTTTTTATGGGGGGGATACAAAATGGATAAAGTGTAATTAATAAAAAATTAAAAAAAAAGAAAATAACTGGTCCTAAGAAGAGAAACTTTCAGCTTCTGTTATTTTCTGACGATCATCTAAGTCCAGATCTGAGCACTGGATTAACAGAATATGCTGTAGAGTAATACTTTTTTAAATGAGTTTACCTTTCCTCTGTGCTAATATGCATACCCATAAGGATGTGCTCAGGTCCATGAAGAAATGCTGTTTAATATTACGTACTCTACATTTGCATTAATGCAATGGTGGACAATACAACACTTTGTGAATTTATGATTAGAGCCAGTAGGAATTGGAGAGAAATGAATGTTCATATTCAGCTGATTCCACCCTCTTGTCCTCTGACCCCAAGCTAGAGCACAGTTCTGGGCTTGACACTGAAACAACACTGGACAACCACTTACAGACCTCATAGTAGGCCAGGATCCCAGGTTGGTTTGTGTAGGAGCCTGGAGTGCCAGGGCCTATGGCTGGAGCACCAATTCCATGATTAGGGGGGTACATCAAGGAGAAAGTTTGTCCAAATGTTGGGAAGCCAACAATCAGCTTATCAGCTGCAGCACCATTTTTCTCCCAGTACTTCATGATGTAACCCTGAAACACAGCCAGAACTTAGAGCACTCAGACAGCTGATGACTTGTGGTTATATATGTTAACCTTTTGTTCTAATAGCAGTTTCTGTAAGTAAAGACAGATTAATTAGAAGGTTTTTTTTCAAATCACTAAATGTAATGTTAATGACTTTTGGCCGGCACCTTGAGAAGACTGCTGAAGTTCTATTTATTTTATGCCTTAATTTCCCATAATTTATATTATCTTTAGTATGGTCTGAATTGCATCTTTTCAGTGTCTTACCACATTGAGAGAGGTGTCAGTTTCAGTAAGGAGTTTAAAGAGCGGGCTGTTTTCTCCAGTTTGTCTCTCCTTATAGTCATGAAGATTATAGGTCATGACCAGGATATTGTCCAAGAACCTTGAGAAAAAGAAACTCATATCATTTCTCATGGGCATTTCCCACATTTATTCAGAAAAAAAGAGCTAATTCTCAAAACCTGTACACAAAGCACTAGAGTAACAAGACCGTCTCAAGATTAGTGTCCTCTATCTGAATTTCAAGAGGCGATAGAGAGTATGAGGGCCCACTTACTGAGACAACTGGAGGATTTCATAGGCAGACTCAATGGTGGAAATGACACCAGCTACTGTAGCAGTGACCAACAGCTTTGGCTTGCTGCTCTTCTCAGATTCCTGCTGAAAAGCTTGATGCATTTCCTATAGAACATTTAGGTTTAAGTCACATTCATGTTGCCTATTGAAACTATATTATGTATGTATATACAATTGTATAATATTTTAATACATTTTTGATATTTTTCTTACTATGATACCATTATCAATAAACTCATTAAACAATTTGACAGGTATATAAAGAAAATGGATACTAAAAAATTCACTATTCCCCACTTCAGTTTCTTATACTGTCATGCAAAATCTATATTCCAGGTTTCTGTTCAGAGATTCTCCAACCGTCTCCTCCACCTTGAGAAGTTTTGCTTACAGGATTTTCTTGTGGCCAATTTTCCATGGTGGAGAAAACTTTTCCTACTTCCTCAGTATGAAGTATGTCATAAGACTGAGATTTGATGGAATGAAGTGTACAGTTAGAGGAATCCAAAGATGAAATTGGTAGTGACTGGGTGACAAATACCAGTTTTAGAGGAAATCACCATAATAAAAAATTGTTTTGGTACGATGCAAATAATTTCCAAGAGAATGCTCACAGACATTACCATATAGATCAATGGTCATTTGACTAAGAGCTTTCGCTGGATGGGTAGATAAATGTTGTAGCACGTGTCGTCCAATGTTAACCCCATATATGTTACATTAGATGTGGTCTGCTTTGTGTTCTTCTAGTGGCAGATCTAGGAGCAATGGCTAGGAATCCTAACTGTAGACAGAAGCTGCTTCCCTTGAATGTAGAGGAATTGTATCTGATGGTTAGATCTATCAAACAAAAGTGAACTAGAGTTCACTTAGTGCCTTAATTTGACACTATTTAAAATGGCTGAGAAGGAGCTGGTATATGAGTGGTATAAAAATGAATCTGAAAATGGAAACATATCTCAGTGGTATAACAAACTGAAGAAAACAGAAAATAATAAGAAGGCAAATCTAGAAAGCAAAGGTTCTGACTTGCAAAGGGATAGATGTACAAACCATCTGTAGTCTTTGACTTTTTACTCATTTTGCTTCATGATCACCTACTGTTGCTGATAACATAAGTAAAGTGGATTATCTCAAGTTCTTTTTCATGCACTCTTTGTTAGTAACCACCAAAGACACTCTGTGCTTCTACACTTGGCCTATTTGCAGATACTTAATAATTCTTATTCAAAAACTGTCTGTATTTACTGTCTTTCTTAACACTCAAATGGTCCTATTAGAAATACTGGGTTCTCTATTTCTCCACAAATTGTTCCCCAGGTCCTAGTGACACCATCACTACTATATCTCAGTTTCTAACCTTTTTTGTTGCAAATTTTATTTTCCATTGTTGACTTCTGTGGCTTTCTGCCTCCTTACTTTTTCCATAGTTTATGGTTAATATCTGAATAATCACCCAAACATACACATGTTGTAACACCTCTTTACTATCTGTAATCTTTCAAACAATTCTGAAGTATGGGGAAAAAAGTCCAAATATGTGGATACATACAAAGTTCCCCTTAATCAGAGATTAACTGTTTTTGAAAACTCAGGTTCTATCCCACTCTTTGCTCACTTCCTTTGTCTTATTCCTAACATATTCATTCTGACTTTTCAAGACTGATGTCAAGCACCAACATGGTAAGTTCTTTCTCATCCTGCTATAGCACAGACTTGGTAACAACTAGCTGCTAGAAATTTTGCACTCTAGTTACCTTTATCATGCCAGGTATTTAAATGAGCTTTTATTGTTGGTATGGTTTCAGGATTCCACCTCAGATATGTATTCTTCAAATCTAATGATCCTCAGTCTTCTAAGTTTTGGCCTAGTTCCAATATTTTTCATAAACCATTCCTTACTCATTAAAAACAAACACTCAATGACTCCAAGATGTTGGTGGCTAACACACATAGTGTCTGAGTTGCAAGTGCTCAGAGACTGGAGAGCAAGTGAGTGGCCATACTGCTGAGTCCAAAATGCCAGTGTCTGTGTTTTTCCAGTGAGAGGAGGGATCTCAGTAATAGGGAGTCATGGTTCCAGCCTACCAGAGGACAGCTTATGGGTCCCAGGGATGCACTGTCCCAACATTTGCCCATCCAGAGCCTTCTACCTACTTGAACACCAGGACAGGACAGGACTTCTTAGTGGAGGGAGGGAAACACCAAGCAACCCATAAATTCTTTGACCCAAAATTTACATTACCTATAAGAAATTCAGGGGTAAAGACAGAGCAGAGATTGAGGGAATGTCCAACTAATGCCTAGCCTAATGTGAGGCACATCCCATGGGAGAAAGCCAACCCTGACATTATTAATAATATTCAGTTATGTTCACAGATAGGAGCCTAACATAGCTATCCTCTGATAGGCTCCACCCAGGAATAGACTGAAACAGATGCTGAGACTCACAGACAAACATTGGCCAAAGCATAGGGAGTTCTGTGGGAAAGTGGGGGGTGGGATAGAAGGACTTGGAAGTGATATGAGCCCTACAAGAAGACCAACAGAGCTAAGTAACCAGGGTCCAGAGGGGCTTGTGGAGACTGCAGCACCCACAAAGGACCATATGTAGACTGTACCTAAGCCCCTTACACAGATGTAGCAGATGGGTAGATCAGGCTTCCTGTGGGTCCTCTAGTAAGGAGAGCTGGGACTGACTCTGATGTGGACTTTGTTGCCTGCTTTTTCATCACTCCCTCCCGGCAGGACTGCCTCTTCAGGCCAAGGGGAAGAGGATAGACTCAGTCCTTTTGCAACTTGATCAACTGTGATGGAGGTGTAGGAGGGGCCTCCCCCACCCTTCTGAGGAATAGGGGAGGGGAAAGAGGGGAAGAGGGTGAGAACCGGAGGAGAGGCGGGATAAAGTGGGATGTAAAGTGAATAAGTGTAGATAAAATTTGAAAAGTAAAAAAAGGATTAAAAAAAGGAAGGATTACCTATAGTAATATCCTGTTCATAATGAATGCTAAATTACAAAAATTACTAGAAAAGTGTCCGATTGTATTTTGTTATCCTTTATATTTTTCTATGATAATGAAAGCAGATGGGTAATTTAAGAAATAAAATAAAATAAAGAAACAAATACAAACAAACAGTCTCATATAGTTATCCATTCACTTAACTGTGCAGTCAGACTGCACTGACAGTTAACAGTTGGTATCTTTGTGCTCTTGGCTGAGCAATTACAAATTTTCTGTGCTCTAGTTGGTCATACGTTAAGTAAAGACACACACTTAGGGTACCTTTATGACAGGCAATGTAAGGATGAAACATGGCTGTATATATATATATATATATATATATATATATATATATATATATATATAAAAGCACACAGATTAATGCCTAACATGTTTGTTGCTGTAGTACAGCAACAAGAATCTAGGTGACATTAACATTCTCAAACTCTACAGTCCTCTTAGACTTCACTATGCAGGACTCCTTAGAAAGAACAGAGTTTGTACCTTCTGTAGCTAAAACACATTCTCTATTTCCTCACCTGCAGCAGGAGAGTGAAGTGTTTCTTGTCCTCAGGAGACCTAGGGAACTGCCAGTCCAAGTTCAGCCCATCAAAGTTATGCTTGTACAGTAAGTCAATAGCTGAATTGATAAAAATCTTACGGAACTCAGGAGTGGATGCCATGAGTGAAAAACTGAGGAAGACCAAAATGTCAGTGTAAGGCCTTGAGATACCCACATTAAAATTAAACCTGTGAAAAACTCAATTTCTGCCTTTGAGCCTTTCTTCTGGCCTCCCTGGTTTTCACCCAATTCCACAATTATGTCTCTTAATAGACATTGTACCTTGGCATGGTTTTCTAACAATTCCCAAATCGTCTGTGGCATTTTATTTTATTTTAATCTTTTTTTCTTTATTAATTACACTTTATTCACTTTGTATCCTCTCTGTGGTTCTCTCCCTCCTCCAGTCCCAATCCCTCCCTTCCTCCACCCTCCACATGCATGCCCCTCCCGAAGTCCATGGATAGGGAAGGACTTCTTTTCCTTCTTTCTGATCCTAGTCAATTAGGTCTCATCAGGAGTGGCTGAGTTGTCTTCTTCTGTGGCCTGGTAATGCTGCTTCCCCCTCAGGGGGAGGTAATTAAAGAGCAGGCCAATCAGTTCATGTCAGAGACAGTCCCTGTTCCTATTACAATGGAACCCACTTGGATACTGAACTGCCATGGGCTACATCTGTGCAGGGGTCTTAGGTTATCTCCATGCATAGTCCGTGGTTGGAATAGCAGTCTCAAGAAAGACCCCTGTGCTCAGATTTTTTGGTTCTGTTGCTCTCCTTGTGGAGTTCCTGTCCTCTCCAGATCTTACTGTTTCCCACTTCTTTCCTAAGATTCCCTCACTCTGCCCCATGGTTGCCCACAAGTCTCAGTATCTGCATTGATAGTCTACAGGGCAGAGCCTTTCAGAGGTCCTCTGTGTCAGGCTCCTGACTTGTTCCCTCTTTTCTCCTTCTTCCGATGTCCAGCCTCTTTGCCTTTCTGGATAGGAGTTGATCATTTTAGCAAGAGTCCTCCCTCTTGGCATTTTCAATAATCAATCTATCGAGCTAATCATGTTTATTCTTCTTCAAATGCCTTCCAAAGACAAGGACAATTGAGAAGTCTTCTCCATAAGCTGTTCTTTCATTTATTTTCTCCAGAAGAAAGAAAAATAAAAGACTTTTATCACACCTTCTCTCCATGATGACATTTTTTAGAAGAGGCACTAACTGAAAATTCAGAGGACTCTTTGAATTTATAGCATGCCAAACTTAAATATGTAAAAGCCAGAGTATTCTTTCCAGTTTGCTCTATTGTACTATTAAGGCTCTAGGGGATTGTTTTTTGAGTGCTGACATCCATGAATGGACATCCTTAAGACCCTTGCTAATGTTGTGAAGTAACAGAATACATATAGACCTGGGCTAGCTGGCTTTCAAATGGTCCAGGAACTCTGAGAATAGCACTTACAGGATATATTCACCTCCAACTGCCAGGAGAGTTTTCAGCTCAGTGTTCCTGTAAAGTAAAAGGTAAAAATAAGAAATTTCAAATTTTGTGGATATCTGTTTTTAAAATAGTACTGTCATCTGGAATATGGCTCATGTTATTCACTTCACCGTAATACAATATACTATAGGGTAACTGTACTGCATGAATGATCATTTTTTAAAATTTTTTGTCATAAATAGGGTCCAAGTCCCCTATGATATGATCCAGTTTTAAATGTAATTTTCTGGAGGTAGTAACTGACATGTATTTATATAATGGAAAAGTAAACTTATCTGGTATCCTCTTCCACAACTAAGTTGTTTAATCTTCAAATAGTGTGCAACACAGTAATATGAAATGTTATCTTATTTCTTGTTACCTGACACTTGGCTGCTGGACCCCAGGTATGAACATCACATGCTGGAATCTTGATTGAAATAAAGTCTTATACACATGCAAATAAGGAAACTGTGCTCCTGTGGCACCCCACATGCAAAAATCATTTAAAATTGAAATAAAGGTGTAAACATATGAGGTGACTTTATCCAATAAAGCTTAAAAACAAAAAAGTTTAAAGAGAAAATAAAATGTATTGAGTAAAAATTATTGATTAGACTAAAGCATGTGGAAATCTCTGTAACAGTGGTTATAAAAAATAACAACCAAAACAAAGGTAACAAATTCCAAAATAAACAATGGGATAAAATCTGTAAGGCACAGGAAAATGAGAAACCAACATAATAAAAGATGAAGTTTGGAATGGAAAATAGCATTTGCAAGCCATACATATAATAATGGATTAAAATAAAATGATGCAAGGAACATTTAGGAACAACTTAAAAAAATAAAGGCAATTTTGTTGCATCTACCATCTATAGCCTCTTATCATTTTGAGCCTGTGGGAGCCACAATACTCATCAAAGATTATGACAGACACTGTCAGGCAGTCCTTCTATGCCCAATACCTATAAACATTCCTTTCTCCCCGTGTACTGCTGTTTCAGAGCCATGAAATACTGAGTAAGTATCCCTCCAAGCTTGACATCTGTAAGTCCTTCTTTAACTCTAGAAGATGGAGAATGGTAGAGATTACACCCTGCTAGTGACCCCTGCATTCCAGATCAGAAAGATATTCTATGTCCACTACCGGTGGCTTTCCCCTACAACAGCATGTGTGCTTCAACTCCCACAGAATAAGAGAAAACATTTGCCAGCTTTTAGATAATTAGTGACTATAGAAGGCAAGGAAAAAAAGGAATAAAACCTAAATTTGAAGAAAATCAAGGAACTAATTAAACCATGGGTTTGGAAGTAAATGCAGATGTCTCAGAAAGACCACTAAAAGAGCCAAGAAACACTTAAAGACATGATCAAGGTTCTTAACCTTCAGGAAATGTGTATGAAAACTGCTGTAACCTAGTGCAGTAGTGATGCAAAGTAGTGATGGAATAAACAATCCATACCTGACTTTATTTAAGCCCCAGTTCATGAGAACGAACCCATGCACAAAACTGTTCATGGGGCAAAAAAAAAAAAACAAAAAAAAAAACAAAAAAACAAACAAACAAAAAAAAACCTAAAGCACGAAAGGTCTGGGTCCTGGGTCAAACCAAATACTGCTGTTCTGCTGAAGGAACATAACCATAAAATAACTAATAACATCCTTCTGAACTCTGAGATAACTAATTTGATCAGCTTTCATCAGAGGAGTGCTGTCCTGTATTATATGGGAACGAAAGCAGGGAAACACAGGTGGACAATGTCTAAAGAGTAAGAGACACTGGAATATTTGGCTCCCCATGGAATGACTTCATCAAGTCCTTCCCTTCAGGGAATTGGAGGCCTGCAGAAGAAGAGGCAGAAAGATTGTAAAAATGCAGAGGTGATGGAGGACACAAAGAAAGAGGTCCTCTAAGCACAGTAGGACAGAGACTGTACCATTGTTTTCAGGGCCTTCACAGGTCCCAGTCCTGAGAGGAGAGGTAGACGCAAGATCCCTTCCCTATCCAAGAAACTGTCTTTAACTGGTTACTAATCACAAAAGAAAAATTAGTTTTCACCAAAGGAATCTTAAAAGTTACTCTTAAAGGCAGGCCAGGTGAATAGCAGTAGACAGCCAACCAACAATGACTTCAATGGCATTTTGTGGTATATTTTTTTTATATAATGTTTTATCAAGACTTTTTTTTTTAACTTTACAATACCTTCACATATATGACATCTGGTTTTGTGTTTTTACAGGGTCCCTACATGTAAGAATGAATATATTTCTGTGTCCATATGTTTTTCTCTTTGCCTCCATTCTTTCTTTCTTTCTTTCTTTCTTTCTTTCTTTCTTTCTTTCTTTC
>NW_026594216.1:353274-359600 GCF_907164565.1 Psammomys obesus | reverse complement strand
TCTTTCTTTCTTTCTTTCTTTCTTTCTTTCTTTCTTTCTTTCTTTCTCTCTTTCTCTCTTTCTCTTTCTTTCTTTCTGTTTTTGTTTTATCTTATTTAATGACGTATTATTTTTTATATGCCTATTTGATTTTTAACCAGAGACAGAAAGGGTGTTAATTCAGATTAGAGGGGAAGTAAGGAAGATCTCATAAGATTTGAAAAAAGTGAAACCATACTTAAAATACATTGTATGAAAAATCAATTTTTTAAATTTCTTATTTTTTTATTCATTTTACATCCTGGTTGTAACCCCAACCCTCCTCCCTTCCCAGTTCTGCCTTCCTTTTTTCCCCATCCCTCCTTGCCTATTCGACAGAAAAGAGGAGCTGCCTTTCCCATGCACCCCAGCAATCATTTGCATCAGGTCTAAGCATGTCCTCTTTCCCTGTCTCCTGGCAGGAATACCTTGCCAAGCCAGTGGAAAAATCTATTTCTAATAGTAGAAAATTGAATTAAAAAAGCCTGTCTTGCCAAATTCAGAGTGACTATCATTAAATAATCAAAAGACCACAAATACTGCGTTTATGTGGCAAAGCAAGTAAACACCACGAGTGTGTATGTAAATTAGTGCAGCCAGCCTGAAAATCAGTCTGATGAGTTAGGTGCAGCACTTCTAGGAATCACCCTAAGTAATGTAGATCCCATTGCAAAGACATTGGCACATAACTGTTCCTTACAGGTCTACACTCAATAGGACATAAAATAATCACTCCACATTCCCATCAAGTGACAAATGTATAAGGAAAATATGGTAAAATTTAAACAGCTATACAGAAAAATAAAACTATTAATTTTCAGAGAGGGAATAAAATTGGAAAAAATACATACATGTACTGAGAAAAGTAACCAAGGCACAGAAAGACAAACGTAACACATTTTCTCTTATATACTGATGTAACTCTTTTGTTTACTGGTGTTAACTTTTAATGCATTAGGGACCAAAGAGAAGAGAAAGAGAGTGGTTTGGATAGGTAAGTCAAAGCAGGAGACACAGTATCACAAAGGTTAAATAGCTATAAAAAGGAACATACTGGCAGTGCAAGTTTTCCACAGGCAAATGTGTGTAGGTTGAGGAAAGAAGGAGAAATAGAAATATTTAACTGTTTTAAATATTTAACTATTTAATATAGTTAAATAGCTATAAAAAGGAACATACTGGCAGTGCAAGTTTTCCATAGGCAGATGTGTGTAGGTTGAAGAAAGAAGGAGAAATAGAGGAAAGAGCAGCAAGGAAAATAAAGTGCTGATGACAAAGCCACTGTGCAATCTACTACTGGGAAACACAGTGAACTGAGACAATCTACAAGAAGAAACAGTGCACAACTACAAGCAATGAGTCATTAAACAAAAACCTGACCAGCTGTGAGGACCCCTCTACAAGAGGCACAGATGAGAGTGACCACAGAGGCTGCCAAAAAGTACAAGTTCTTGACAATGCTCTTGGTTTTACTTCTGAAACTATATGATGAGACCATAAGAATGAATAGAAAATGAAAGGTGATCAGGAAACAAAATCACAACCCCTTTCACAGTAGCCACAAAAAAAAATCATAAAGTATCTTCATGTAACTCTAACCAAGCAAGAGAAAGACTGTGTGAAAAACTTCAAGTCTCTGAAAAAAGAAATTGAAGGAGATATCAAAAGATGGAAAGATCTATCATGCTCAAGGCTTGGTAGGATTAACATGGTAAAAATGGCCATCCTACCAAAAGCACTCTACAGATTCATGTATGTCCCATCAAAATGCCAACACAATTCTGAACCACATTTTAAGAAGAATTGATGCTTCTTCTTAAAATGTCAATACAATAGACACCGAATCAGACAGCTCTGTCCTTCTCTGACCTGTTTTTCAGGTTATTTAAAGTTTCATAGTCAGTCAAGTCCCCTCTTCCTGGAATGATCCTGTTGTTCTGTATATGTGCAAAGGCGTAGATGAGGTGAGTACACAAGCATGGGTCAATATCGGCAGGACTGAACCTGCCACCTCCTGGCCTGTCCTTGGCCACATTGTTGTACCAGCACATTAACTTGTAGGAAGAACCTGTGTAAGGTGAAGAGTAAAAACAACAGTGTGATGTAGATGACAGTGAAATCTGTCGACATTTTGGCCTTTCCTCTTTCCCGTCCTATGTCTCACACACCCTTTATCCCAGGGAACCAGATTGTGTGAACACTCTTGAACATGAGTCCAGAGATTTCAACTCAAGCACTGGGTTCTGGCTTGGTCTTGTTATATAGAGTTGTTAGAGGTCCATGTTCAGAACTTGCAGGAACATAGGAGCTCAGTAAGAAATCACGCTCAACTTTCCTGTGAAGATCTACAGTTACCATTTTCTTAACATTCTCAAATGGGCACACTACAGAAGACAGCACAGACAGATGAGCTAAGAGTCGTTCCATAATGATAACCTATCTATTTCCCTACTTGTTTTAACTCTTCATATTCTTTTACAAGTGTACCAATGTGATGGCATAACTTTAAAAGCACACACAATAAGCAGACATTTGTTGTAGAAATAAATTCAGTCAATTGAGGCTCATAGGCAAAAGCTTTGTCAACAAAATGAGGTTACATCAATAACTTACCCAACTGGGCATTCAGTGCACGTGCCAGACCTAAGGACAGAGCACAAACATTTACTCTGAGACAGCTTTTGGGGTCCTTAGGAATTCTGAGAAATCTGAATTGGCAGTAGACTGCTACAGTAGACTGCTACAATATAGATGAAACTTCCTTTACATCTGTACAAAGGTTGGCTTTTTCTATTAACATACAGACATTTCCCACTACCCTTTGTACATTCAGAAAAGAATGCAAAGAAGCTCCCGCTCCTCTTTTTGTGTCATAATTGAGGATTTCTTCAAACCAGAAATAAACTGTCTACACTGGAAGTATGCACTGAAATTTCTAACACATTGGTTTTCTCCTGTGCCTCAACATTCAGAACTACCTAGACCGCCAGAGCCGGGATGATTGCAGACTACCACACTCAAGGCAAACTCAAGCACAAAGCAAAGCAATACTACATAAATGATGTTTTTGAGGACATATTTCAAGATTCTTTTCCACATATAATATGATGTGAGGAGCCACATAACTATTCTGGGTTTCAGAAACAGTCGTGGTTTCATTTTATTTTATTTTTTAATGGATTTTATTTTTTACTTTGTTTATTTTTATTTATTTATTTTTATTTTGGTTGTAAATCAGAAATCTCACTATGTAGCCCAGACTGGTGTTCAACTGAGAACCTCCCAACTGTGCCTCCTGACAGATGAAAAGGTACCTATCATTACCATGCTAACTGATCACACGCACTCTTAATTGCTTACACTTACACTTATGTTCGTGCTAACACTTACTCATTGAGCTTAAGATTATTTCATCAGCCCTCTGTCAGATATAGGGTTGGTAAAGATCCTTTCCCAGTCTGTAGGCTGTTGTTTTGTTCTGAGGACAGTGTCCTTTGCTTTACAGAAGCTTTTCAGTTTCATGAGGTCCCATTTATTGATCTTAGAGCCTGTGCTGTTGGTGTTCTGTTCAGGAAGTTGTCACCTGTGCCAATGAGTTCTAGGGTCTTCCCCACTTTTTCTTCTAGCTGATTTAGTGTGTCTGATTTTATGTTGAGGTCTTTGATCCACTTGGACTTTAGTTTTGTGCAGGGTGATAAATATGAATCTATTTTCATTTTTCTGCATGTAGACATCCAGTTGGACCAGCACCATTTGTTGAAGATGCTGTCTTTATCCATTGTATGGTTTTTGCTTCTTGGTCAAAAATCAAGTATCAATGGGTGTGTGGGTTTATTTCTGGGTCTTCTATTTGGTTCCATTGATCCACTATTCTGTTTCTATGTCAATACCATGTGGTTTTTATTACTCTGCTCTGTAGTATAGATTGAGATCAGGGATGGAGATACCTCCAGAAGATCTTTTGTTGTACAGGATAGTTTTGGAAATTCTTGGTGTGAAAGGATCTTTACCAACCCTATATCGGACAGAGGGCTGATATCCAGAATATATAAAGAACTACAGAAGTTAAAAAGCAACAAATCAAGCAATCTGATTAAGAAATGGGGTACAGAGCTAAACGGAGAATTCTCAGTAGAGAAATACAGAATGGCAGAGAAACACTTAAAGAAATGTTCAACGTCTTTAGCCATCAGAGAGATGCAAATCAAAATGACTCTGAGATTTCAACTTACACCCATCAAAATGGCTCAGATCAAAAACTCAAGTGACAACACATGCTGAAGAGGTTGTGGAGAAAGAGGAACCCTCCTCCACTGCTGGTGGGAATGTAATCTTTTACAAACACTTTGGAAATCAATCTGGCACTTTCTCAGACAATTAGGAATAGCATTTCCTCAAGATCCAGCTATACCACTCTTAGGCATATATAAAAAAGATGCTCAAGTACACAACAAGGACATTTACTCAACCATGTTCATAGCAGCTTTATTCTTAATATCCAGAATCTGGAAACAACCCAGATGTCCCTGAGTTGAGGAATGGATACAGAAATTGTGGTACTTTTACACAATGGAATACTACTCAGCAATTAAAAACGAGGAAATCATGAAATTTGTAGGCAAATGGTGGGACCTTGAAAAGATCATCCTGAGTGAGGTATCCCAAAAGCAGAAAGACACACATGGTATATACTCACTTATATAGACCTATAAGATAGGCTAAATATACTGAAATCTATACACCTAAAGAAGATAAACAAGAAAGAGCACCTGGGGTAAGATGATCAATCCTCACTTAGAAAGACAAATGGGATGGACATTGGAGGTAGGAGAAAACAAGCAACAGGACAGGAGCCTATCACAGAGGGCCTCTGAAAGACTCTACCTAGCAGTGTATCAAAGCAGATGCTGAGGCTCATAACCAAACCGTTGGACAGAGTGCAGGGAATCATAAGAAAGAAGGTGGAGTTAATATGACCTGGAAAGGACAGGAGCTCCTCAAGGACCAAATATATCTGCGCAGAGGGGTCTTTTATGAGACCGTTTCCCCAACCAAGGACCATGTATGGATATAACTTAGAACCCCTGCTTGGATGTAGCCCATGGTAGCTCAGTGTCCAAGTGAGTACCCTAGTAAGGGGAACAGGGACTACTTCTGACATGAACTCAATGGCAGGTTCTTTGGCCTCTCCCCATCCACTGAGTGAGGAGAAGCCCTAGTAGGACACAGAGGAGGGCTTTGCATCCAGTCCTGAAGATACCTGATAAACCAGGGTCAGATAAAAGGGGAGGAGTTCCTCCCCTATCAGTGGACTTGGAAAGGGGCAGGAGATGAGGGAGGAAAGGTGGGATTGGGAGGGAATGAGGGAGTGGGATACAGCTGGGATAAAAAGTTAATAAACTGTAATTAATATTAAAAAATGAAAAAAAAACTGTAACTAATATTTAAAACAAATAAACAAATAAAAAGATTATTAGAATATATTCTGCATCTTAAAAATGTGGTAAACATAAATTGAGCGCACTGGCAGAATTTAATGACATGGCCTAAACAACTACTGACACAAACTCTTAGAATGACCCAATTCATAAGGCTAGCACTTTTATGTCACCCATGCCACAGACAAGTCTTGGACTAATGAAAAAAAATCTGCAAAGTAAGGGGCAAATAACACCTGGATAAATCTACCACCTTTCACATATTTTCATCTCTGCAGAGCTTTAGCTTCAAGTCACTAAAGGTATATAAGCACAATTCCTATATCAAGAAGGATGTAAACAAAGAGGAACTGAGACAGTGAGTGGCTGCACAGTACTTCATGAGTAACCAGTGAGAGACCAAGTTGATAAAAGTCTCACTATACACTCTTCATCAGAGAGAGTATGGATGCAGACATCCATTGGAGCACTGTTGAAGTCTTTCTAAAGGGGCAAGGTTACATTCTAATGAGTATCCTTAAAGAGTAGGAAACTTAGTAAAAGCCACTAAAGTTCTATATATTCTTATGCCGTGACTATTTAGTTGACCTGGAACATCCCACTGTAACTGGACTTTTGGCTACTTTATGGGTTCCTATTTCTACCACCCTTCTCCACTGTTATCCTTTCCAATCTCCCAAACTAGGTAGGAGAGAAAGAAAGAGAAGAAATGGAGCATTGATCTTGTTAGTCTATTTCTTGCTGATTAGGGGTTTCAAATTCATTCAGGCAATTTTGATTTTTGCCATCAGGACATCTCCAACCAGCAAGCAGTAACCAAAAACATCATCATCATCATCATCATCATCATCATCATCATCATCATCATCA
>NW_026594216.1:344696-353264 GCF_907164565.1 Psammomys obesus | reverse complement strand
CATCATCATCATCATCATCATCATCATCATCATCATCATCATCATCATCATCATCATCATTATCAGCAGCAGCAGCAGCAGCAGCAAGAAGTCACAGAAACAGTAGCAGGAGGATCAGTGGCCACACCCCTCTCAGTGCTCTAGAATTTTTATACCCCTTGAAAAGTCCCCAGAATACTAAACATCATACACTTGCAGAATCTATTTATAGCTGGCAAAGTCATGCTACTGCTAGAGCACAAGGCATATCAAGTCTGCTGCTGTGGACAACTTAAAGCAGCCCTATTTCCCACACTTAGATTAAAACAAAAATATATTCCTGTAACATTTATATGTTTTAAAGAAACAAAAATTCTCACTACATCCTACCCCAACCCACAAGTTAGGCCTGTTTTCCAATAAGTATGTAACAAACATTATTAGATTAAAGAGGTTTGCATAGATCAGAAACTCTCTGTCATCTGGAAAAGTTCCCACAGATGAAATGGAAGAATTTTTCTGGGAATGGGTTTGGGTTGTTAAGGCTACATTTGAGTTGATGAAGGGCATTGCAGATCAACAATAAAACCCTGTTGTTACTTACCTGGACTCTGGGCAGCAAGAGCTTTCTTTAAGTTAGAGATCAGAGGAAACTTGCCCTGGTTACAGAAAGAACCAGTGAAGTCATCCATATCCAGTGACCAGACCATGGCACCACTAAAATTGCTCTCCTTAAGCCACTGAGCCTGTTTAAACAAAGGGCATGAAACAATTGATTTCCTGTGAGTCAGTTCTAAGATCTCGGCACATCCAATGGACTGGACTTACCTTCATCAGGAAGCTCTGGACATTGTCATAGCCAACCCACTTTCTATCCTGAAAAGCATAGGGCACAGCTATGATAGTCGTACCATTTTTCAGTGGCTCCATCATCCAGGAAGGTGCAAATCTTTAAACATTCAACAGATTCCAATATTTGAATATAAATACAAGAAACAAAAATAACATGCATTTTGCTATTCTACTTTTCCATACTCTCATGAGATCTTCCACCATTTATTTGTCTTTTAGATAATTTAGACAATATTATTTTTTATTCCTGCTAGGGATGGCATATAGGCTTTTACCCAGGCTAAGAAAGTGATCTATAACTGAAGTGCATCTCCAGCTCTTAGTATTATATTTTTCCATTTTGACAGAGTCTCAGTCTGTACTGAAGACAGTCTTCAAAGTGATAATTCTCCTACTAAGGCCTCCTGCAAGTTGAGACTCTAAGAGTGGGTGATCATGGATTTCAGTAATATTCATGACATATACTTTCAGATTACGATCCCACACACAAGGTCAAGCTCATCAAACAAAGCTGGACCAGGAAGGAATTGTAAAGATACAAATATCATATGCAGATATTTGTTCTTATTTGTAGTATAATTTCCTAATCCACCAAGTTCCTTCATGGTATGATAGGTAACTATTTATACTATGTCTACGGTCTTATTATTAGACTTAAGAATATGATCTAGATTGGCAGGGCAAGATGGCAGCGCCGGGAGGACTCTCATTCTGAGGAGCAGCACAGCAGGATTGACACAGTGACCAGCAATCAGAACTCACGGCCATAAAACACAAGTGATTGTGTTTCACAGGTGAAAGGATACCCCACGGTGGGGGATTCAATCAGCTTTAACTCACCCGGCTAAACAGCGGAAGAGATCCTGGTTCCGTCAGGTGCTTGGTTGCCAGCCCAGAGCTACAAGCCAGCATGATCTGGTCACTGTCCCAGACTGAACTGTGGGCCCACAACACCATAGGCTGGATTTCCCAGTCGAGAGATAACCCCACGGAGCAGGAAACGATTGGGACGGACCTCAGGCCACCCAGACATCCCCTGGAAAAGACTCGGGTTCCGTGGGCGCCCCAAGAGCCAGCCCGGAGCAAGAGCCGGGACCCAGGCGCCTGCACGGAGCCCTGCCTGTGTGCCTGATTCGCCGCTTCAGATAGACTGTGGGCACCAGGGCACCAGGCACCAGAGACTGCGTTTCACTGGCAGGTGCAAACCCACAGGGAGGGAAATGGCTGGTCTGATCTCAGAGCACTCAGCCGACACGCCCACCCCGAAAAGGTCTAGGGAAAATTACCCAGTTTAGGCAACAGCCAAGGCTCCGAACGGCCAGAAAGGCGGAGCCACAAGTGGGCATCTGTGCCTGTGGGTTCTACTTGCCACCCCAGACAGAACAGCAGTCCCCAAAGCAAAGACTGGGTGTCTCTGGCAGGAGGAAACCCCCAGCGGAGGGGGATCATCAGCTCTAACGATTAGGACACCCAGCACCAAAAGACTTCCTGGATTCACGCAGACTCTAAGCTCTAATGCAGGCAGGAGTGCTGTGCTCAGCCACCATTATTGAGTTTCCCTAGGGCAATGGGACACACAGCTGCATCCTCAAGACCTGCAAAAGCCAGAGAGCCATTACAGCAGCCCTCAGAAACTGTGACAAGGATCAACCAGTTACCCCTAGCTAGACTGTCAAAACTGTGGGAATCCTTGGTCCTTCAAGAGGGCTGCATCCACAGCGTCTGGACCAGAGCAGTGCCTGCAGCCGCCATCACAGACAGGGACACACAGCTTCTGGTTCAGAGTGAGGCACCCAGCCTCTAGACCAGAGTAGCACCCCCAGGCGCCAACTCAACCTAGGTGCACATTCTCCAGGCCCAAGTGGAGCACACAGCCTCTGGCCCAGAGACTTGCTGGGTGCACCTCTCACTTTCCTGGACAGAACTGTGTGCTCCAGGATAACAGACTGAGGTTCCCTGTTGGGAGAAAACCCCACAGCTAGGGAATCAGCAGGGTCTTCAAGAGGACTGTACCTGGAAATTTAGTGAGCAGCAGCACACTAAATTTATAATGAGAAACCCAGCAGTGGGGCAGCTGTCTTGAGAACTTCTATGGGTGAGATCCCCCCCTGCCTAACAACGACCACAGCTACTACTCATGGCTATAAACCTGAGGTGAGCAGTGGCAACTCCTGAGAAACACTGGCCATACAGTGACCATAACCAGAAAGCAGAGGAGGACTCCTTTAGGAAAAATCATCTTCCGGCCAAGGGGATTCTCCCTACCTCAGGACTCCAGGAAGCACAGAAACTAACAGCCAACACCTAAATCAGCCCAATGGGTGGAGGTCAGTGTAAAAGCTCAACCAACAAAAGACAGAGCAATATGGCATCTCCAGAACCCAGCCATCCAGAGGCGAACAGCCCTGGACAACGCAGCATAATAGAAAATCAAGAAGATGACCTTACATCTATGTTGATGAAGAGGATAATAGAGGAAACAAATAAAATACGTAAAGAATCAGAGGAAGATAAAACCAAACAGATCATGGCTATCTGTAAAGAAATTGAGGAAGTTAAAGACAAGCAGATTATGGCCATCCGTGAAGAAATACAGGAAGATGCAGCCAAACAGCTTGTGGCCTTCAGAGAAGAAATAATTAAATCGCTGAAAGAAATAAAAGAAACAGAGTTGAAGGAACTAAAAGAAAAAGAGGAAAATACAAGCAGACAGGTGAAGGAAGTAAACAAAACAACTCAAGACCTGAAGATAGAACTGGAAAAATTAAAGAAAACACAAATGGAGGAAATAATGGAGAGGAAGAATCTAGGGAAGAAAACAGGAACTACAGAGGTAAGCATAATCAACAGACTACAAGAAATGGAAGAAAGAATCTCAGGTGTAGAAGATACAATGGAAGAAATCAATGTATCTGTCAAAGAAAATGTTAAATCCAAAATGTCCTGACACAGACCGTCCAAGAAATCTAAGACAATATGAAAAGACAAAACCTAAGAATAATAGGAATAGAGGAAAAAGAAGACTCCCTTCTCCAAGGCCCAGACAATATTTTCAACAAAATCATTGAAGAAAATTTCCCCAAGTTAAAGGAGAAGCCAATAAGGATACATGAGGCCTACAGAACACCCAACAAATTTGACCAGAAAAGAAAATCCTCCCACCACATAATAATCAAAACAGTAAGTATACAGAACAAAGAAAAAATACTAAAAGCTGCAAGGGAAAAAGGCCAAGTAACAGATAATGGCAAACCCATTGGAATCACACCTGACTTTTCAACAGAAACTATGAAAGCCAGAAGGGCCTGGACAGATATCATGCAGACCCTAAGAAAACACAGATGTCAGCCCAGGCTACTATACCCTGCAAAACTCTCAGTCCTCATAGACGGAGAAAACAAGATATTCAATGACAAAAACAAATTTCAACAATACCTACACACAAATCCAGCATTACAGAAGACACTGGAAGGGAAAATACAACCCCCCAAAAATTAGCTTCTTTCAAGAAAACACAGGAAATAATTAACCTTACTACACTAAAACAAGAGCAACCAAGCACACAACGTTATGAACACAGCCAACATCAAAATCAAAGGATCTAACAGCCACTGGTCATTAATCTCTCTCAACATCAATGGCTTCAACTCTCCAATAAAAAGACAAAGACTAACAGAGTGGATACGTAAACAAAACCCAGCAATCTGTTGCATACAAGAAACACACCTAAATCACAAAGATAGACATTACCTGAGGGTAAAAGATTGGAAGACGACTTTCCAAGCAAATGGACCAAGGAAACAAGGAGGAGTAGCCATTCTAATATCTGATAAAATAGACTTTCAACCAAAATTAATAAAAAGAGATGGGGAAAAACACTTCATATTCATCAAGGGAAAATTCCACCAGGAAGACATCACAATCCTGAACATCTATGCCCCAAATACAAGAGCACCCACATTTGTTAAAGAAACATTGATAAAATTTAAACCACATATAGATCCCCATACATTAATAGTGAGAGACTTCAACACCCCACTCTCAACAAAGGACAGATCAACAAAACAGAAATTAAACAAAGAAACAATATCTCTGACAGAGGTCATGAATCAAATGGACCTCACAGATATTTACAGAACTTTACACCCAAACACAAAAGAATTTACCTTCTTCTCAGCACCTCATGGAACCTTCTCCAAAATAGACCATATAGTTGGTCACAAAGCAAGCCTCAACAGATACAAGAAGACAGAAATAATCTCTCGTATCCTGTCTGATCACCATGGAATAAAGCTGGACTACAACAACAACAGAAATAGCAAAAAGCCTACACACACATGGAAACTGAACAACTTGTTACTAAATGACGGCTGGGTCAGGGAAGAAATAAAGAAAGAAATTAAAGTCTTCCTAGAACTCAATGAAAATGAAGACACAACATACCCAAACTTGTGGGACACAATGAAAGCAGTGCTAAGAGGAAAGTTCATAGCACTAAGTGCCTTCAAGAAGAAATTCGAGACAGCTCATTCAAGGAACTTAATGGCCCACTTAAAAACACTAGAAAAAGAAGAAGCAGACACACCAAAAAGGAGTAGACAGCTGGAAATAATCAAACTCAGGGCTGAAATCAATCAATTAGAAACAAATAAAACAATTCAAAGAATCAATGAAACCAAGAGCTGGTTCTTTGAGAAAATCAACAAGATCGATAAACCCTTAGCCAAGCTAACTAAAAGGCAGAGAGACACCACCCAAATCAACAAAATCAGAAATGAAAAGGGGGACATAACTACAGACACTGAGGAAATCCAAACAATCATTAGGACTTACTTCAAAAGTCTACATGCCACAAAATTTGAAAATCTAAATGAAATGGACAATTTTCTTGATCAATTTGACTTACCAAAGCTGAATCAGGACCAGGTAAATCAATTAAATAGTCCTATATCCCCCAAAGAAATAGAAGCAGTCATCAAAAGTCTGCCATGCAAGAAAAGCACAGGGCCAGATGGGTTCAGCGCAGAATTCTACCAGACCTTCAAAGAAGAGCTAACTCCATTTCTCTTCAAACTATTCCACAAAATAGAAACAGAAGGAACATTACCAAACTCATTCTATGAAGCCACAGTCACCTTGGTACCTAAACCTCACAGAGACTCAACAAAGAATGAGAATTTCAGGCCAATCTCCCTTATGAACATTGATGCAAAAATACTTAACAAAATACTTGCAAACCGAATACAAGAACACATCACAGATATTATCCACTATGACCAAGTAGGCTTCATCCCAGATATGCAGGTGTGGTTCAATATACGGAAATCCATCAATGTGATCCACCATATTAAAAAACTCAAAAAAAAAAAAACACATGATAATCTCCCTAGATGCTGAAAAAGCATTTGACAAAATCCAACATCCATTCATGTTTAAAGTACTGGAGAGATCAGGGATACAAGGCACATATCTAAACATAGTAAAGGAGATATACAGCAAGCCTATAGCAGACATCAAACTGAACGGAGAGAAACTTAAAGCAATCCCACTGAAATCAGGGACAAGACAAGGCTGCCCACTGTCTCCATATCTCTTCAACATAGTGCTGGAAGTCCTTGCTAGAGCAATAAGACAGTTGAAGGAGATCAAGGGGATACAGATTGGAAAGGAAGAAGTCAAATTATCACTATTTGCAGATGATATGATAGTATACATGAGTGACCCCCAAAACTCTACCAGGGAACTCCTACAGCTGATAAACTCCTTCAGCAAAGTGGCCGGATACAAAATTAACTCAAAAAAATCAGCAGCCCTCCTGTATACAAAAGACAAAAGAGCTGAGAAAGAAATTAGGGAAACAACACCCATCACAATAGCCACAAATGACATAAAGTACCTTGGTGTAACCCTAACCAAGCAAGTCAAAGACTTGTATTAAAAAAATTTCAAGTCTCTGAAGAAAGAATTAAAGGAAGATATGAGAAGATGGAAAGATATCCCATGCTCATGGCTTGGCAGGATTAACATAGTAAAAATGGCCATTTTACCAAAAGCAATCTACAGATTTAATGCAATTCCCATCAAATTGCTAACACAATTCTTTACAGACTTGGAAAGAAAAATTCTCAACTTTGTATGGAATAACAAGAAACCGAGAATTGCTAAAACAATCCTCTACAATAAAAGATCTTCTGGAGGTATCTCCATCCCTGATCTCAAGCTGTACTATAGAGCAACAGTTATAAAAACTGCATGGTACTGGCATAGAAACAAAATGGTGGATCGATGGAGTTGAACAGAAGACCCAGAAATAAACCCACACACTTACAGACCCCTAATTTTTGACAAAGATGCCAAAACCATACAATGGAAAAAAGATAGCATCTTTAACAAATGGTGCTGGTCCAACTGGATGTCTACATGTAGAAAAATGAAAATAGATCCATACTTATGACCCTGCACAAAACTGAAGTCCAAGTGGATCAAAGACCTCAACATAAAACCAGACACATTAAATCAGCTAGAAAAAAAAGTGGGGAATACCCTAGAACTCATTGGTACAGGAGAAAACTTCCTGAACAGAACACCAACAGCACAGGCTCTAAGAGCAACAATCAATCAATGGGACCTCATGAAATTGAAAAGCTTCTGTAAAGCAAAGGACACCATCATCAAAACAAAGCGACTGCCTACAGATTGGGAAAGAATCATCACCAACCCTTTATCTGACAGAGGACTCATATCCAATAGCAAACCAAGTAATCCAACAGCAAACCAAGTAATCCACTTAAAAAATGGGGAACAGAGCTAAAGAGAGAATTCTCTGTAGAGGAATATCGAATGGCAGAGAAGCACTTAAAGAAATGCTCAACCTCATTAGCCATTAGGGAAATGCAAATCAAAACAACCCTGAGATTTCACCTTACACCCATCAGAATGGCCAAGATGAAAAACTCAAGGGACAACACATGCTGGAGAGGTTGTGGAGAAAGGGGAACCCTCCTCCACTGCTGGTGGGAATGTAAACTTGTACAACCACTCTCGAAATCAATCTGGCGCTTTCTCAGACAACTAGGAATAGCGCTTCCTCAAGATCCAGCCATACCACTCCTAGGCATATACCCAAAAGAGGCTCAAGTACACAAAAAGGACATTTGCTCAACCATGTTTGTAGCAGCTTTATTTGTAATAGCCAGAAGCTGGAAACAACCCAGGTGCCCCTCAACTGAAGAATGGATGCAGAAACTGTGGTACATCTATACAATGGAGTATTACTCAGCAATGAAAAATAAGGAAATCATGAAATTTGCAGGTAAATGTTGGGACCTGGAAAGGATCATCCTGAGTGAGTTGTCCCAGAAGCAAAAAGACACACATGGTATATACTCCCTCATATAAACATACAACATAGAATAAACCCACTAAAATCTGTACATCTAAACAAACTAAGCAAAAGAGAGGACCCTAACTAAAATGTTCAATCCCCATCCTGAAAGGCAAAGAGGATGGACATCAGAAGAAAAAGAAAATAGGAAACAACCTCGGAATCTGCTACAGAGGGCCTGCCTCTGAAAGCCAGAAGAAAACAGGAAACAACCTTGAAACCTGCCACAGAGGGCCTCTGAAAGCTTCTGCAGTATAGACTGTCAAAGCAGATGCTGAGCCTGATGGCCAACTGATGGGCAGAGTGAATGGAATTCTATGTAAGAAGTGGGAAATAGTAAGAGCTGGAGGGGA
>NW_026594216.1:283013-344296 GCF_907164565.1 Psammomys obesus | reverse complement strand
CAGTTCAGTGTCCAAGTGAGTTACATAGTAATGGGAAGAGGGACTGCCTCTGACATAATCTGATTGGCCTGCTCGTTGATCACCTCGCCCTGAGGGGGTAGCAGCCTTACCAGGCCACAGTAGAGGACAATGCAGCCAATTTTGATGAGAACTGATAGACTAAGATCAGAAAGGAGAGGAGAACCTCCCCTATCAGTGGACTTGGGGAGTGGCATGCATGCAGAAAGGGGAGGGAGGTTGGGATCAGGAGGGGAGGAGGGAGGGTCTTATGGGGGGATACAAAATGAATAAAGTGTAATTACTAAAAAATTAAAAAAAGAATATGATCTATTATTTGAAGAATTTTATATTTTCTTAACAACTCTCTATTAATTATTAATAAAGAAATACAAGAAAAAATAAAATAATTAAAAAATGGTCATTCAGCTTATGGCATGTGATCATAATGAACATTTGGATTCAGTAGAGTTTAGTTTCTAGGCTTAAAAACTGGAACTGCATGCAATTCAGTGACAATTGTACAATGAAGTACACTGACCTCTTAGTACGACATCAATCCTGTTTTCCCTGTGTACTTCCCTGGTGGGCCAGCACTAATGGTAAGGGCACCAATTCCAGTGTCAAAGGGATCACTCAGGAGGAAGCTGTGTCCATATGATGGAAATCCAACAATGAGTTTTTCAGGAGATGCCCCATTTTTCTTCCAGTAGCTCATGATGTAATCCTGCAGGAGAAAAAGCTTAGTTTTAGGGTCAAAGCAGCTGCTGATCTATGCTTACATAGGTTAGCTCCCTGTTCTGAAAGCTCAATTGAGGTCATGTTAGTGAAGAGAAAATAGATCTGTATTCCAAAATATATTACTAATTTACAGTTTTTCAGATGTTAAAGTATCTCTTATTTGCCTCATTTAATTGTCATCTCTGAGGTTTATTGCTTCTGTCTGCTAACATAGGCCTAGTTCTGGAAGCTCCTAGCCTCCATACAATCTAATCTGGGCCTAGAATATTTTCACCCTCTGAGACTTACTTCTGAATAAGTGCGCACTTTCTAGTTCTTTCTGAGATCTGGGTGTTCTGGCTTAAATTCTTTTCCAAGATGACTGATTCAGTGTGGTTTCTCCCTGCTTCTGACTGATCTGCTCTCTTGGGCCTCATATTAACTTTGGCAATATGTTTTAATCTTCTGACTCCTTCTCATTCTCTGGCTCATTCTGTCTTCATATATGTCTAGTTTGTTCTTTCTATGCAATCTCTGTACAACTGTCCTGGGAAGACTGCCTCCTCTCTCCCCCTGTGCTTCTCTCCCTTAACTCGCCAGGCTTTGCACTGCTATTCTCTGAAGAGCTGGGAATATCCTATTCTGTCAAATCTTTCTTTCATTCATCACTTTGCCTCTCAGTTAGATATCACTTTCAAACATGGGTGCTTCCTTCTACAAAATATTTATTGTTGGGGATTAATGGTGTGTGCTAAGTGTGTATCTGTGTTTCAGCCAGAAGGATTAAATGTGTGTTCTAAGGGTGTGTTTGTATCCTAGCCAGAATGACTATGTTACTGGATTAAAATCTCTTTAGATATTTAGATATGCTAAGTAGTTGAGAGGAATGAATAATATCAGCTAGTGCTCATTTCATGAATGAAACTTTCAAGACATAGGACATATCTCATTTTTCTTTGAAATTGTCCAGGTTCTTACCACATTGAGGTAGGCATTAATGCCTTGGTCAAATGTAGATTTGTAGAGGGGACTGTTTTCTCCAGTATAGCCATCCTGTGAGCTATGAAGATCATGTCATAACCTGAATGTAATCAAGGAACCTGAAAAAAGATGAAAGTTCTAAGAATCATTCCTTTCAGTTAACTTTCTGCAAGTCCTTCATTTTATAATTCTTCACCACATCTAGGCTTCAATCTTTCTGCCTCATCTACTCCCACTTTCTACTTTCACTTTATCTGTGAGGAAAGATCCTAGAAATAAAGGGTTTTGGTTTATATGTTAAGTGGGTTTAAATAGACATGGAGATTTTAGGTAGGAGAGTGGTTTAGAGAAAAATGCAGATTATAAAAAGAAGATTTAGGCCAAACTACTAGCTTTTAAGCTAACTAAAATACACAAAGATGAATACCCTACATGGATTAAAAAAAAAAGAGCCCTACTAGAAGACCTGGTTTATAAAAGGAATATGGCCCTGGCTGGTATGAGACATCTCCCTGCAAGTTATTATCACATAGATATCAGAGGACACCCGCCCCCTAAGCCCAGTATGTTGTCATTTATTTTTGATGCTTAGTGGAACTTAATGCTAATACTTTATTTATTAAGTGTAACAAAGATTAACTCTAGACATAGACATATCAAACAAAAACTGACATTGCAAACTGTCTGAGGTCACAAGCCTACATCATGTCAACATATGTTATAATGTCTGGTGGAAAAAATACAACAGTTGTCTTACTGAGTGCTAGACCCTGTATATTATAAAATTGCCTTGATTGGCAAGTTGAGCACCAAAAGCATGTTGATTTAGGATTTAATAAACTGATTGCATAAGATACCTAGTCATGGGATGGCTCTTAAGACTGCTAATGTGAGTCTGAACAAAAGTATGATCCCAGGGAACTCACAGGGCCAAAGTGGAACCAATATAGTTGTTTTGCTTTGTGATCATGCTTTCAAACAGTATTTTAAAGACTTATGTTTACATGTCCTGAACAGGAGTAGGGTTGAGTCATATCCAACCACAGAAATCTCAAGCAAAAGGAGAGGGGACAGTCCCCCCTCTGCCCTGGGCCAGCATGTCTTGAAGCAGATTGTCCTGCACTCCCCTTCAGAGGAGGTCACATAGGCTCACAGAGGTTAAACTTTCCCTCTTCTTATGAGGTCATGTCCAGCAAGCACCTAGCATTCCTCATTATGCAAATGAGGCATTCTCAGCACCTTGGTACTGACCAATGATACACACCCATTCCCAAGAGCCCTTACTCTCCTCTAGAGGTTGAAAAAGTCTTTCTTCTCCCCAATTAAAGGATCTGTCTCACTGAAGCCTGCCTCTGGAGAGTCTGTCCTTGGCCAATAGGACACTGAAGAGATGCTTGTCCTTAGATGGGCTTCCACGAGACCCAGGATACCGCCAGTCCAGATTCAGTCCATCAAAGTCAGACTGGCGCAGCAGTGTAATGACTGACTTTATGAATGTCTGACGGTTCAGAGGAGTAGAGACCATGGCACTGAACCTGAGAACCAAAAGTAGACAGATTATTTGTGCAAAATGACCACACTGGAAAAAGACAGTCCATAGCTAATTTCAGAGTCTGTGTTCTTCAACAAGGCTCCCTAAATTGTTCCCAGCCTCCCCTCCACCTGTCAGCAATAGAACCTAGCATCCCCTTTACTTTGTTAGTCCTAATGTAGCTATTAATCTGTTGCCCTTTCATTTTTAATAGCTTTCCATCATTGTTAATCAAACACATACTGCCTTAAAACACATTTCAGTTCATATGAACTCAAGGCATGTTTCTTCTGTATGAAGAACCATCAGTTCAGTTCTTGAAAAGGTAGAAAGAAGCAGAGCGTGACCCTCCTCTGACCTGGAGGATTTAAATACTTTAAGAAACAGTACTTTGAAGTAGGCAACTAACGCTAGGAAGGTGTCATCCTAGAATACCTAAACAAATTTGAACTTGAAAAAGTCCCATGAGGACTTGGAAAAGGGGGGGTTCTGTTTAATTTAAGCTTCTAGTGAAATAAATTTGGATGTAACTTATTCACCCAATGGATATTCTTTTTTATGTTTTTTATTTTTATATTAATCACAGGTTATTTATTTTGTATCCCAGTTGTAGACACCACTCTCATTCCCTCCCGATCCCACTCTCCCTCCTTTATCTCCTCCCTGCCCCTTTCCAAGTCCACTGATTGGGGAGGTCCTCCAATGGATATTCTTAATTTCTCTCTTAAAAGACTGAGATTGTGTTGTCATAGTTTGTTTAAACTAGAAATTAGCAGTAGACCACATGTATAAAACTTTCTGATCAGATCCAACGTCCCAGCCTCCAATGGCCAGGAGAGTTTTCAGCTCCAAGTTTCTTAAAAACAACAATAAAAAAGAGAAATATAAAAATTCTTGGTTTCTTTAATAAGAAATAGCAGTGTGATTTGCATACTCCTCATATTATTTTGTTCTGTGTTGCCATGAAAATAAACATTCCATTGTAATTTTCCATTAATTTTGTATTAAAATTACTTGTTATTCTTTTTTCTTTTTTTTACTTTTAAAATTTTTGTTTGTTTCTTCACAGTTTATTCATTATATATTCTGATTGAAGCCCAATCTCCATCCCTTTCCCCCTCATCCCCTTCCCCTAGTCCACTGAAAGTGGGAGTTCTCCACTATTGCCATCTCCCCATAGCTTCTTTAGTCTCATTAGGACTGCTTAGATCTTTTTCCTCCGTGGCCTTGCAAGGATGCCTCATCACGGGCAAGTGATCAGTATTAGGTAACCCAGAAACAGAAAGATAAGCATGGTATGCACTCACTAATAACCAGATATTAGCCATATAATATAGGACAGCCATCTTCAGAAGAAACTAAGATCTAAAGAGGACCCTAGGGAGAATGCTTAAATCTCATTCAGAATGGCAAATAGGAGAGACAGCAGAAGCAGTGGAAGAGAGAAAATAGGAATGAGAGTCTACTATAGAAGGTCCTCTGAAAGGTTTCACCCAACAGGGGATCAAAGCAGATGCTAAGACTCAGGGCCAAACTTTGGGCAGAGCACAAGGAGGCTTATGGAGGAAGAGAGGGTTGGGATTAGAGGGACATAGAGGGGACAGGAGTCCTACAAGGAGACCAACAAAACTGAAAGATCTGAGCGGAGGGAGGGTGTCCTGCAGAGACTAATGCGCCAATGGAGGACCATGCATGGAGAGGACCTACACCCCTGCTCAGATGAGGCTGATTGGCAGCTCAGTCTCCATGTGGATCTCTGAGTGGGGAGGAGGTGTTGCCTCTATCATGAACTCAGTGGACTCTGATCACTGTTATACTTTTACTTTTCTTTTTTCTTTTTATTAATTACAGTTTATTCACTTTGTATCCCCCCGGTACCTTCCTTCCTCCTTCCCACCCAAATCCACCTTCCCTTTTCCCCACCCGAATCCCTTTCCCAGTCCACTGAAAAGGGAGGTCCTCCTCCCCTTCCCTCGGTTCCTAGTCTATCAGGTCTCATCAGGAGTGGTTGCATTGTCTTCTTCTGTGGCCTGGTAAGGCTGCTCCCCCCTCTGGGGGAGATAATCAAAGAGCAGGCCAATCAATTCCTGTCAGAGACAGTCCCTGTCCCCATTAATATGGAGGCCACTTGGACAATGAACTACCATAGGCTACCTTTGTGCAGGGGTTTCAGGCCATCTCCATGAGTGGTCCTTGGCTGAAGTGCCCAGAATTTCAGGATCTGTTCCTGTCCTTGTGGAGCTCCTGTCCTCTCCAGATCTTACTGTTTCCAACTTCTTTCATAAGATTCCCTGTACTCTGCCCAAAGTTTGGCTATGAGTCTCAGCATCTGCCTCCATACCCTGCAGGGTAGAGCCTTTCAGAGGTCCTTTGTGGTAGGCTCCTGTCCTGTTCCCTGTTTTCTCCCTTCTCCGATGTCTATCCTCTTTGCCTTTCTGAATGGGGATTGAGCATCATAGCCAGAGTCCTCCTTTCTGATTAGCTTCCTTAGGTATACAGATTGTGGTATGTTTATCCTATATTATATGTCTAGTATCCATTTATGTGATATACCCTACTTTTACTTTTAAAATAAGGTTCTTAACACAAGCTTACCATGTAGTGCACTGACTGCATTTTGTTATCACAACTTAGGACCCTAATGAGCGCACATTGTTCCTGACACTTAAAATGACAGATTCTTTTAGCTCTACTGTTTTCTCAACCTCCATAAGTGAATACAAATGAATTTTGCCAGAAGCGTACATTGTCATGGGAACAGTAGTTTCGAGACATTAGTTTCCAAGTAATTATCATCAGCAGGAGTGAGAAGACATGAGTTATCAGTTTTCTGCCCCTTCCTTTGAGATTAAGATTGTGTGGTCGGAAGTAGGGGCAGGTGCTTTCAGTGATTCATTTAGTTTTGATACAAGATAAGGAAAGGGTCAAAGTCAAGAAAATTATCTTAAATGAAGTTATCTGCAGTTAGCTTAGATTCTTACTAACGAAAGTGTTGTTACTGAAGGTAGAAATCACTGAGTTTTGCTTGTTTTACACATGGCTAACCCGATAAATGTGCAAATTTAAAATATGAGAATTTGCTTTTATTAAACAGAGGAAAGCTGTAACTGATGAAATCAAATTTTCTAATTGAACGGGAGCACTGTTATCTGAACTCTAATATCCTTTGGTTCCCACTTTTCAAAGTAGAAAGCTGAACTTTCTCCTCCCTACCCCCCCCCCGAAATCCCTCCAATGCACAACCTATCCCAAGGCCAGAAAGAAAGATACTCATCTCATACAACGTCATTATGACCACATCATGATCTGTAAAGATTGTATACTTCATCACAATTTGATATGTGGCTTCTAAACCATAAGTGGCAGCAGCCTATGGCAATGATTGCTAGAAAAATCTATCTTCTGAACATGCCATAAAAGAAATTTGATCTCACTTTCATAACACACACACACACACACACACAAATAAACTGAAAGTTGAATAAGAGCATAAACATAAGTTCTGAAGTTACTAAATTATTACAAGAAAATGTTGAAATCACCATGTGAGTCTTCTGTGTAGTGACAAAACTTGGAATATTATTTGACCATAAGAAGGAATGAAGACCGCTACTGCAACTCTGTTTTTTAAATTTTATCAACATTCTACTAAGTGTAAAAGGTGAAATAGAGACAAATAGAATGTAGTCTGACTTTATAATGACAGCTAAAATGTTCAACGCAAAGAATATGAATGTGGAATGGTGATTTTGAGCAAATGGTAGGAAGAGACGGGCTGGAAAAAAATCTGGTCAAAATTAATGATATGAAGGTTATGTGAAATAACACCAGGTAAAAAGAACATTTACCATGATTAATGGAAATAGATGAGATGACATGTACACAAAGGTGGTCATGAGCAGTTAATATACAATAAAAGCATTCGGTTTGCCTCAATTTCAGACTCAGGAAAAATACATTGGTGGGCTGTCAACTCAAGCACATTGATTCTAAGCTATAGGTAAAGAAGCGTTTAGATGTGGCAACTACTGACACATAGATACCAAACCAGGTATCTCTTACCTTGTCCTTTTCTTACCTGGTTTTCAGATCATTTAATTCTTTGTACTCTTCCAAGTCCTCCTTACTTATCACGGTGATCTCATTGTTCCGCATCCCAGCAAATGCATAGATCAGGTGAGTACACAAGAAAGGCTCAATGTTACTGGGTTTGAAACCTCCCACACCAGGACGGTCCTTGGACCCCCCCTTATATAATAGCACATCAGCTGGTAGGCAGAACCTAGGAAAGTTATCAAAAGAACAATGCCCTGATGTAGATACCAAGTAAATTTGCTCACAATTTTGCCTGCCCTCTTTCCCTTGCTATGCTCCATATAGGATTATTCAAATCAACAATTGTCCGGTTATTCGTAATTGGTACGGATTCTCAGCTGAAGCCTGCATACCCTTTGAAGCCTCTTGATAAAACAAACCCATTATTCCTGTGAAACCCTGAAGTTGCCAGTTGCAAAACTCTCAACTCAACTTATTAGAGAGGGGAGCAGTGAGAGTGAAGATGAGTTTACTACACAAAGTCAACCCATACCTTTCACCCAAGCAGATTATCTCTTAACATTTTTGCCAATAAATCATTGTGAGAAAGTAATATGAAAATGAACCATAATAGGCATATGTGTTTGCATTAGGAATATTAGTCAGGATTAGAGTCAGATTGAAGTAAGTTTTTTGGTCAACAACTCACCTAACTGAGCATTTAGAACAATCACCAGACCTAGAGAGAAGGAAGACACATTTTCTTTGGATCAGTTGTTAGAACCATAAGAATTAAATTATCAGTTCCTGTGGGTCATCCTACTGACTATAGACCATTACATCCGCTAAGAAATCTCACAGTTATACTAGATGTGAGACCTTGGAGACATCATTCCATTCAACTCTTCTACACTGATTAATAAATCCTGGCAGTGTTCTTAATGTTACATGTCCTGTGTCCTAATTGTTATAAAATTTGAAATCTGCTACTTCTTTCAGCAACACTGAATGAAATTATTCACAAGATCACCTACTTAGTGAGCATACTGGAGAAAGTTCTGACTGCCTCCTTAGTGATGAGATTTTGGTCTTGAATCATTATATAACTGCAACAATTCTCCTATGAATCTTTTAAACATTGAGCTTCAGTACTCACTTGAACAAATATCTGAAGCTAAAAGAAAAATATATAAGGCACGGATTTAGAGCACCTTGTGAGTTTTGAACAACTTGGCAAAAATTCATAAATCTAACTCTTTGAACACTGAATGTTTCTATCTGTGACATTTTAATGAAACAGGACAGTAGAGAATAGTTGTGAGATAACCCGAAAGGAGAGGGGCAAAGAAAACTAGAGTAGCTCTATCTCATATTCTACAGATGTCCATCTCTGAAAATGTTGTTCCGGAACAGTAACATGAAAATAAACAGAAATATTCCCTAAGTCTGTGGGCTTATGAGAGATTTTCATAAAGAGACTCAATAAGGAAAAGAAAATCTTCAACGACAAAGAATAACAAAGCATAGAGTTGCAGTGTGCGGAAAGAACCTGACAAGCCTAAGGCTGTCTGTCTGATTATCATCTCACCTGTGGCAATAATGAACTTGGCCATGGTGTCTTCGGGATTGTTCCAGGAGCACTTCTGTTGGCTTTTTATACCCTCTGAGATGATGGTTTTTGCCAGGTTTGGAAGACAGCAAGTTTTTACCAGGAAGTCTTTGTGGGTAATATTTTACTCCATAGGTCTCTCCTCTGACTCAGCTTCTTTAGTATATCACTAGCACCTTTTATCACCCTCTATAAATAAAATAGCTATGTGTCCAAAAAGAGGGTGGGTTCCCTAGCATTAGGCATCCGTCCTCTTGACAGTTCCCAGGAACTCAGCAACTCTTTCAATACTGCATACTTATTCTGCATAATTTATACCTAAGCTATTCTCTATCATCTTACTAATTTTTAGAAAGAAATATCTTTCTGAGTATTGACAGAGGTTGCATGTCAGTCACAATTCAGGAACAGCAATTCAAGACAAAAACCAGCATCAGAACACAGCTTATGAAAGAGATTGATACCACGGATCCTTAGTGAGTAGTTCATTTCTCTCTGAGCATAAAAAAATGGATTCCAGCTTCTGTAAAGCAAAGGACACTCATCAAAACAAAACGACTGCCAACAGATTGGGAAAGGATCTTCACCAACCCTTTCTCTGACATAGGGCTAATATCCAGTATATATAAAGAACTAAAGAAGCCGAAAAGCAACAAACCAAGGAATCCAATTAAAAAATGGGGAAAAGAGCTAAGCAGAGAATTCTTTGTAGAGGAATAGCGAATGGCAGAGAAACACTTAAAGAAATGTTCAACCTCATTAGCCATCAAGGAAATGCAAATCAAAACGACCCTGAGTTTTCACCTTACACCCATCAGAATGGCCAAGATGAAAAACTTAATATCCTTCTATCATCATTTCCTTCTATGTCTGTTTCCTAGGAGGTAAAGTGAGGAAAACAGGAGAGCCTACCTTCCATGACATGGGAAAATATGGTGTGGATACACGTTAGTTTCTCAGAAGAAAGGTTGGTGCTGATACGCCATGTGAGCACTGGAAACTGTGTCTATTAGCATGGATGGATACTGTAACACAACAGATCATGGTACTAGCTTCATAATCTAAGTATAACTACTAGCAATGGCTAATCAAGTTATTTTTCTCTCTCACTATTTTCTCCTATAGCAGGAGAGATATGACTAAGCAAATTTTAAAAGCCAAGTACCTCCCAGTTTTCAGTATGTAGAAATACCTATTTCTCTGAAGACACCTTTGCCCTTCCCTTTGGCTTGTCACCAGGCAAGATCTTTGGACACCTGTGCTTCTGGAAAAAAAAAATCTGAAACAATAAAGGCACTTTGGATGATTGATTCACTAATTTCTGAAGAATAGTATCTGCTTAACTCCCATTTAATTATAACATTTCCAAGATTAAGTATTCAACCTTGATGATACTACTCATTTCCTATGTAATAAACTGTTGAGTTCCAGAACAAGAATCTGAGGCACTAATTATATTACCTGACTCCCCAAAAACTGAGTAATTAAAACTTACACTAAAGTGATGGAAAAGCTACAGTTCAGATCTTAATTGATTCAGAACAGTTAGAATAAGATTTTTCTCTTGTGATGTATCAGAGCAGTTAAAACTTTCTGGATGACATTAATGTGATGTAGTAAAGCAAATTGTGCCAGAAAGCCATATAAATTATATATTCCTGTGTGTTCTTTCCTTTTCTTACTCTGTCAGGTTTTAGAATCTGGGTAATGCTACACTCATTAAAAAAAAAGTTTATAAGCATGCCTTGAAAACTATCCGGAATTATTTGTTTAGTATGGATTGGTTGTTCTTTGAAGATTTGGTAGAAATCTTAGTGGTCCTGGGATTTACAGTATTACAAATCACACTGCTCTTACAAGAACAAAAGGGGGAGAAAAAGGATTTTGATATTTCTCTTTTTCTGTTTTTATAGAGGGACATTGAGCTGAAAACGCTCATTTCCATTTGGAGGCTGTAACTTTAGATCTGCCCCATAAGCTCTGTACAAAAGGCCTATTGGTCTTTGCTATTATAAGTGGATTAGGCCCACACAGTCCAGGTCCCATTACTTCCTTTAAAAAAGGTGTTTTCACTAGCCAGTGAATAAATAAGTTAATGCCTAAATTATTTCAGTAGAAAATTACATTCACCAGAATTTATTCTATACAAGCACAGGTGTGGCTTTAGGAGTTCATATTTGATCTGGTATTCTGGGTTGCCATTCTCTGAGTGTAGTTTCCTATGGCAAAGACTTTTTACTTGAAGTATTTCAAGTGTTATCGGCCAGATAAATGCCATATACTGCTCCTGCCTATTTTTTCAAAAAGTAGAAAGATGGCTCCTCATACATAAGATATTTCCTTTAAGCAAATATTAATTTCAAGTGTGTTTGAAGACAGAATATGATCAGCCAAGATGGTCACCAATTACATCAATTAAAGAACCATGGACAACTTGTTAATGGTTAAGTTGTGACTAACAAAGTAAAGGCATGCTGATTAAGCATGGCTAACAGGTGGTGTCAGTGCAAAGATAATCTAGGAGAGAAGCAGAGGGCATGGGTGAAGACATTATTTTCACTATACTCACATCACAGAGTCTCTATTCTGCCTTCTCTGTGCCTCTATCAGTTTCAGTGATATGGCCTCTCCTGCTCAGAACTGTCAGACTTTTATCAATACAGTCATCTGATTCATGTACTACTATATGTTTTATGGGAAGAACCTGGTGTGGAACTAACATGGAACATCAGAAATTTATGCATTGTGGAGATCACAGGAGGAAAAGGAGTCTAGAAGAAATTTGTGGTGAAGCTTTTCAACATCAAGAAGACTTTGAAGTCATTAAAAGAGACATGGATATGAGAAAGAAGGTCCGATCTACAGGAAAATACATCCAACTCTGAATCCCCCTTGTGCTCAGAGTCTGATACCTACTTGTGTTATGCTTGATGTTGAGGCCAGCATCAAACATGGATACATTATAGCATAATATCAACTGAGTGAAGAAATAAGTACAACAATTGCCAAGGGGACAGGGTAAAATGTAGAAGACTTGTAGGAAAATTAATCAAAGAAATGGGGAAAAAAACTTTGAGATATAGAAAGCCTGCCAAGAAAGGCCTTGGTCTTGGCAGGATTAACATAGTAAAAATGGCCATTTTACCAAAAGCAATCTACAGATTCAATGCAATTCCCATCAAATTACCAACGCAATTCTTTACAGAACTTGAAAGAAAAATTCTCAACTTCATAGGGACTAACAAGAAACCCAGAATTGCTAAAACAATCCTCTACAATAAAAGATCTTCTGGAGGTATCTCCATCCCTGATCTTAAGCTGTACTATAGAGCAACAGTAATAAAAACTGCGTGGTACTGACATAGAAATAGAATGGTGGATCAATGGAACCAAACAGAAGATCCAGAAATAAACCCAAACACTTATGGACACCTGATCTTTGATAAAATGCCAAAACCATACAATGGAAAAAAGACCACATTTGCAACAAATGGTGCTGGTCTAACTGGATAGCTATATGTAGAAAAATGTATTTGGAACTTTTCTGATTTTATTTTTTCTTTGAGAGACGTGTCAATTTCCGCAAGTATATCTTCGGCTCCTGAGATTCTTTCTTCCATCTCTTGTATTCTGTTGGTGATGCTTACCTTTGTAGTCCCTGATCTTTTCTCTATGTTCTGCAGCTCCTGGTTTTTCTCTATTTGTGTTTTCTTTATTGATTCTAATTCTGTTTTCATGTCTTGCACCATTTCCTTCATCTGTTTGAATGTGGAGTCCTGCTTTTCAATGACAGCTTCTATTTTTTTTGTCCATTTCCTCTCTATGTATCACTAATTGTGCCTCTACTTCTTTGGGTATAATTGCCTGTATTTCTATGAGAGCTTTGTTTATTTCTTCTTTATTTGCCTTCATTTGTGTGGACATTTCTTTGAGAGCTTTGTGCATTTCTTCTCTGTTTGCCTCAATTTTCGTGGTCATTTCTCTGAGAGCACGATGTTTCCTCTTGGTTAGTCTCGATTTCTTTGGCTATTTCTCTGAGGGCTTTGTTCATTTCATCTTTATAGGCCTCTAATAGCTGGAGAAACATAGTTTTGAGGTCGTTTTCTTGTATATCTAGTGAACTGAAGTATCCATTGTTTTGTGGGGTTGCTGGTGAGGTCATTATATCCTGATTTTTGTTGGGAGTGTTCTTATGTCTGCCTCTAGCCATCTGGTTATTTATAATCCTCACTGTTCCTCGAGATTGTAGTTCGGGCTATGATCCTCTCTTTCTGTTTTCTGGACTGTTTTTTCAGAAAGATGAGAGAGGTTCACTGGTTTGGGAGTGTGCACTATGGTTTCAATTTTGCCTAAGTAAGGAATGTGACACTGGCTCTATTAGCATGTGCTTTTAGCGGGCGCAGTGTGCATGAGTGGATTCTCTGACTATTGCAGTGGCCTGCAAGCCACTATTACACAGTTCTGACTGAGAGCCAGGGATTGTTTGCCTGTATTATACTGGTGGACCCACAAGGCAGAGGCTTCAATGATGGGGTCGCTATCCCAAGAATCCCTATGATGCCCACACTAGGGGTGTGGGTGGCAGGGATCTCGTCTGGTTGCTTCTGTGGAGAGGTCCTGGGTCTGGGGCAATCTCTCCCTAGAAGGCTCACTCATTATCTTGCAGGACCAGTTGGAATGCACAGGGAGAGAAACTTAAATCAATCCCACTGAAATCAGGGACAAGACAAGGCTGCCCACTCTCTCCCTACCTCTTCAACGTAGTACTTGAAGTCCTAGCCAGAGCAATAAGACAACTAAAGGAGATCAAGGGGATACATATCGGAAAGGAAGAGGTCAAAGTGTCACTATTCGCAGATGATATGATAGTATATATGAGCGACCCCAAAAATTCAACCAGAGAACTCCTCCAGCTGATAAACACCTTCAGCAAAGTGGCAGGATACAAAATCAACTCAAAAAAATCAGAAGCCCTCCTGTATACCAAAGACAAAATGACCGAGAAAGAAATTAGGGAAACAACACCCTTCACAATAGACACTAACCACATAAAGTACCTTGGGGTGACACTAACCAAGCAAGTGAAAGACCTGTTTGAGAAAAACTTCAAGTCTCTGAAGAAAGAAATTGAAGAAGATCTCAGAAGATGGAAAGATCTCCCGTGCTCATGGATTGGTAGGATTAACATTGTGAAAATGGCCATCCTGCCAAAAGCAATCTACAGATTCAATGCAATTCCCATCAAAATACCAACTCAATTCTTTACAGACCTTGAAAAAAAGATTCTCAGCTTCATATGGAGAAACAAAAAACCCAGAATCTCCAAAACAATCCTGTACAACAACAGATCATCTGGAGGTATCTCCATCCCCGATCTCAAGTTGTACTACAGAGCAATAGTAATAAAAACTGCATGGTATTGGCATAAAAACAGAAAGGAGGATCAATGGAACCGCATAGAAGACTCAGAAATAAACCCACACACCTATGAATACTCGATTTTTGACAAAGAAGCCAAAACCATTCAATGGAAAAAAGATAGCATCTTCAACAAATGGTGCTGGTCCAACTGGATGTCCACATGCAGAAAAATGAAAATAGATCTATATTTATCACCCTGCACAAAACTAAAGTCCAAGTGGATCAAAGACCTCAACATAAAACCAGATACTCTAAATCTGTTAGAAGAAAAAGTGGGGAACAGCCTAGAACTCATTGGCACAGGAGACAACTTCCTGAACAGCACAGGCTCTAAGAGCAACAATCAATAAATGAGACCTCATGAAACTGAAAAGCTTCTGTAAAGCAAAGGACACTGTCATCAAAACAAAACGACTGCCTACAGATTGGGAAAGAATCTTCACTAACCCTTTATCTGACAGAGGACTAATATCGAGTATATACAAAGAACTAAAGAAGCTGAAAAACAGCAAACCAAGTAATTCAATTAAAAAATGGGGAATGGAGCTAAACAGAGAATTCTCAACAGAGGAATATAGAATGGCAGAGAACCACTTAAAGAAATGCTCAACCTCATTAACCATCAGGGAAATGCAAATCAAAACGACACAGAGATATCACCTTACACCCATCAGAATGACCAAGATGAAAAACTCAAGGGACAACACATGCTGGAGAGGTTGTGGAGAAAGGGGAACCCTCCTCCACTGCTGGTGGGAATGTAAACTGGTACAACCACTCTGGAAATCTATCTGGCGCTCTCTAAGACAATTAGGAATAGTGCTTCCTCAAGACCCAGCTATGCCACTGCTAGGTATATACCCAAAATTTGCTCAAGTACACAATAGGGATATTTGCTCAACCATGTTTATAGCAGCTTTATTTGTAATAGCCAGAACCTGGAAGCAACCCAGATTTCCATCAACGGAGGAATGGGTACAGAAATTGTGGTATTTTTACACAATGGAATACTACTCAGCAATCAAAAAGGAGGAAATCCTGAAATTTGCAGGCAAATCTAGAAAAGATCATCCTGAATGAAATATCCCAGAAGGAGAAAGACAAACACGGTATATACTCACTTATATAGACCTATAAGATGTGATAAACATAATGAAATCTGTACACCTAAAAAAGATAATCAAGAGAGTGGACATGGCGTAAGATGATCAATCCTCGTTTAGAAAGACAGATGGGATGTGCATTGAACGTATGACAGGAGTCTACTGAGCACATTTGAAAGACTCTAACTAGCAGTGTTTTCAAAGCAAAGACTCATGACCAAACCTTTGGCAGAGTATAGGGAATCATAAGAAAGAAAGGGAGTTAGTCTGATGAGGAAAGGATAGGAGCTCCACAAGGACCAAATATATCTGGGCACAGGGTCTTTTCTGAGACTGACATGCAACCAAGGACCATGTATGGATATAACCTAGAACCTCTGCTCAGATGTAGCCTGTGGTAGCTCAGTAACCAATTGGTTTCCCATAGTGAGGGGAACAAGGACTATTTCTAACAGGAACTCAATGACTGGCTCTTTGGCCTGCCCACCCCCCAAGGGAGGAGCAGGCCTGTTAGGCCACAGAGGAGAGCTTTGCAGCCAGTCCTGAGGATACCTGATAAAACAGGATCAGATGAATGGGGAGGAGGTCCCCCCTATCAGTGGACTTGGAAAGGGGCAGGGTGGAGATGAGGGAGGGAGGAAGGGACTGGGAGGGAATGAGGGATTGGGACACGGCTGGGATACAGAGTTAATAAAATGTAACTGATAAGAAAAAAATAAAATTCAAAAAAAAAGAAAAATGTAAATAGATCCATACTTATCACCCTGCACAAAATTAAGTCCACGTATATCAAAGACCTCAACATAAAACCAGACACATTAAATCAGTTAGAAGAAAAACTGGGGAAGACCCTAGAACTCATTGATACAGGAGACAACTTCCTGAAGAGAACACCAATAGCACAGGCTCTAAAAGCAACAATCAATAAATGGGAACTCATGAAACTGAAAACATTTGGTAAAGCATAGGACACTGTCATAAAAACAAAAGAAATGCCTACAGATTGGAAAAGAATTTCACCAACCTTATATCTGACTGGAGAACAGAACTAAACAGAGAATTCTCTGCAGAGGAATATCAAATGGCAGAGAAACACTTAAAGAAATGCTCAATGTCATTAGCCATCAGGAAAATGTAAATCAAAAGGACCCTGAGATTTCACCTTACACCCATCAGAATGACCAAGACGAAAAATTCAAGTGACAACACATGCTGGAGAGGTTGTAGAGAAAGAGGAACCCTCCTCCACTGCTGGTGGAAATGTAAATTCTTTTTCTTTTTTTTTCTTTATTAATTACACTTTATTCACTTTGTATCCCCCCTGTGGTTCCCTCCCTCCTCCCATACCAATCCCTCCCTTCCTCTACCCTCCACATGCATGCCCCTCCCGAAGTCCACTGATAGGGGAGGTCTTCTTTTCCTTCCTTCTGATCCTAGTCAGATCCTAGTCTGATCTCCCATCTAGTCAATTAGGTCTCATCAGGAGTGGCTGCATTGTCTTCTTCTGTGGCCTGGTAAGGCTGCTTCCCCTTCAGGGGGAGGTAATTAAAGAGCAGGTCAATCAGTTCATGTCAGAGACAGTCCCTGTTCCTATTACAATGGAACCCACTTGGATACTGAACTGCCATAGGCTACATCTGTGCACGGGTCTTAGGTTATCTCCATGCATAGTCCTTGGTTGGAGTATCAGTCTCTGGAAAGACCCCTGTGCTCAGATTTTTTTCGTTCTGTTGCTCTCCTTGTGGAGTTCCTGTCCTCTCCAGATCTTACTATTTCCCACCTCTTTCATAAGATTCCTTGCACTCTACCAAAGGTTACCCATAAATCTCAGCATCTGCATTGATAGTCTGCAGGGCAGACCCTTTCACAGGTCCTATGTGTCAGGCTCCTGACTTGTTCCTTCTTTTCTCCTTCTTCTGATGTCCAGACTCTTTGTCTTTCTGGATAGGAATTGAGCATTTTAGCAAGAGTACTCCCTCTTGATTAGTTTCTTTAGGTGTACAGATTTTAGTAGGTTTATCCTATGTTACACTATATGAGTGAGTATATACCGTGTGCATCTTTCTGCTTCTGGGATAGCTCACTCAGGATGATCTTTTCCAGATCCCACCATTTACCTGCAAATTTCATGGTTTCCTTGTTTTTTATTGCTGAGTAATATTCCATTGTGTAGATATACCACAATTTGTGCATCCATTCCTCCACTGAGGGTCATTTGGGCTGTTTCCAGCTTCTGGCTATTACAAATAAGGCTGCTACAAACATGGTTGAGCAAATGTCCTTATTGTGTACTGGAGAATCTTTTGGATATATGCCTAGGAGTGGTATAACTGGATCTTGAGTAAGTGCTATTCTTAATTCTCTGAGAAAGTGCCAGATTGATTTCCAGAGTGGTTGTACATGTAATTGCATTGAATCTGTAGATTGCTTTTTGTAAGATGGCCATTTTTACTATATTAATCCTGCCAAGCCTTGAGCATGGGAGATCTTTCCATCTTCTGATATCTTCTTCTAATTCTTTCTTCAGAAACTGGAATTTTTTTTCATAAAAGTCGTTGACTTGCTTGGTTAGGGTCACACCAAGGTACTTTATGTCCTTTGTGGCTATTTTGAATGGTGTTGTTTCCCTAATTTCTTTCTCTGCCTTTTTGTCTTTTGTATACAGGAAGGCTACTGATTTTTTGAGTTAATTTTGTATCCAGCCACTTTGTTGAAGGTGTTAATCAGCTGTAGGAGTTCCCTGGTAGATTTTTTGGGGTCACTCAGGTATACTATCATATCATCTACAAACAGTGATACTTTGACTTCTTCCTTTCCAATTTGTATCCCCTTGATCTCCTTCAATTGTCTTATTGCTCTAGCTAGGACTTCCAGCACTATGTTGAAGAGATATGGAGAGTGTGCAGCCTTGCCTTGTCCCTGATTTCAGTGGGCATGATTTAAGTTTCTCTCCATTGAGTTTGATGTTGACTATAGGCTTGCTGTATATCACCTTTACTATGTTCAGGTATGTGCCTTGTATCCCTGATCTCTCCAGGGATGTTGGATTTTGTCAAATGCCTTTTCAGCATCTAAGGAGATGATCATGTGGTTTTTCTCCTTCAGTTTGTTTATGTGGAGGATCACATTGATGGATTTCTGTATATTGAACCACCCCTGCATGCCTGGGATGAAGCCTACTTGGTCGTAGTGGATGATATCTTTGATGTGTTCTTGTATTCAGTTTGCAAGTATTTTTGCATCAATGTTCATGAGGGAGATTGGCCTGAAATTCTCTTTCTTTGTTGAGTCTTTGTGAAGTTTAGGTACCAAGGTTACTGTGGCTTTTTAGAATGAGTTTGGTAGTGTTCCTTCTGTTTCTATTTTGTGGAATATTTTGAAGAGTATTGGTGTTAGCTCTTCCTCGAAAGTCTGGTAGAATTCTGCACTGAAACCACCTGGCCCTGGGTTTTTTTTGCATGGTAGACTTTTGATGGCAGCTTCTATTTCCTTAGCGGATATAGGACTATTTAATTCATTTAACCTTGTCTTGATTCAGCTTTGGCATGTAGAATCGGTCGAGAAAATTGTACATTTCATTTAGATTTCCAAATTTTGTGGCATATAGACTTTGGAAGTAAGACATAATTATTATTTGGATCTCTTCAGTGTCTGTGGTTATGCCCCCTTTTCATTTCTGATTTTGTTGATTTGGATAGTTTCTCTCTGCCTTTTAGTTAGTTTGGCTAAGGGTTTGTCGATCTTGTTGATTTTCTCAAAGAACCAGCTCTTGGTTTCATTGATTCTTTGAATTGTTTTATTTGTTTCTAATTGATTGATTTCAGCCCTGAGTTTGATTATTTCCAGCTGTCTACTTCTCTTTGGTGTGTCTGCTTCTTTTTTTTTCTAGGGCTTTTAAGTGAGCCATTATTTTGCTTGCATGAGATGGTTTGCATTTCTTTTTGAAGGTACTTAGTGCCATGAACTTTCCTCTTAGCACTGCTTTCATTTTGTCCCATAAGTTTGGGTATGTTGTGCCTTCATTTTCATTGAATTCTAGGAAGTCTTTAATTTCTTTCTTTATTTCTTCTCTGACCCAGCTGTCATTTAGTAGCAAGTTGTTCAGTTTCCATGTGTGTGTAGGCCTTTTGCTATTTTTGTCATTGAGGTCCAGTTTTAGTCCATGGTGATCTGATAGGATACAAGGGATTATTTCAATCTTCTTGTATCTGTTTAGGCTTCCTTTGTGACCAACTGTATGGTCTATTTTGGAGGAGATTCCATGAGGTGCTGAGAAGAAGGTAAATTCTTTTGAGTTTGGGTGAAAGGTTCTATAGATGTCCATGAGGTCCATTTGATTCATGACTTCTGTCAGAGTTATTGTTTCTTTGTTTAATTTCTGTTTTGTTGACCTGTCCTTTGTTGAGATTGGGGCGTTGAAGTCTCCCACTATTATTGTGTGTGGGGTCTATGTGTGGTTTAAGTTTTATTAAAGTTTCTTTTACAAATGTGGGTGCCCTTGCATTGGGGCATAGATGTTCAGGATTATGATATCTTCCTGGTGGATTTTTCCCTTCATGTGTATGAAGTCCTTCTCTATCTCTTTTGATTAATTTTGCTTGAAAATCTACTTCATTAGATATTAGAATGGCTACTCCTGCTTGTTTCCTGGGTCCATTTGCTTGGAAAACCGCCTTCCAGCCTTTTACTCTCAGGTAATGTCTATCTTTGTGATTTAGGTGTGTTTCTTGTAAGCAACAGATTGTTGGGTCTTGTTTACACATCCATTCTGCTAGTCTGTGTCTTTTTATTGGAGAATTGAGTCCATTGATGTTGAAGGAGATTAATGACCAGTGGCTGTTAGATCCTTTGATATTGATGTTGGCCATGGTAGTGTGTTTGTGTGTTTGGCTACTTTTTGTTTTGCTGTAGTGAGGTTATTTATTTCCTGTGATTTCTTGAAAGTAGTTAGTTTTCTTGGGTTGTATTTTTCCTTCAGTGTCATGTAATTGTTATAGTGACTGAAATCTAGAAACAAGGATTACAGGTAATTTTATGATATTTACTAGCTGCTTTATCCTTGGAAACTGACTCAGATCCTTTACATTAGTTGCTTGTCTTTAACGCAAAGGTTCTAACAACTCTCAGGATTACCCCATAGATAACATATGATGATGCTTTATGTTCTAACCAGTATTTAGAATACGACCAATATTCTTATTAAATGAATTAATGATATGTTTGGAGCTTTGCAATGCAAATATATAATTCTAAACACAAATTTGCTTTATTCCACAAGAATCCAATACTTATTGGAAAGTAGAGACTCTGGATCTTCTAGAAATCAAGACACTTCCTGATTTCCTCACCTTAATCCTCATAGGAAACAGAAGCAGGTTCTTAGGAGGGCTACCATGAGACCCAGGTTACATCCACTCCAGGCTCATCCAATTAAAAAAAACATACAGTGGTTCATTAATTTGATGACTGGATTAATAAAAGTCTGACAATTCTGAGGAGGAGAGGCTATAGCACTGAAACTGAGGGAGACAGAAAGAAGTCAAAATAGAATCTTTTGCTGTGAGGATAGTGAAAAAATGCCATCACCCATGCCCTCTGCTTCTCTCCTAGATTACCTTTGCATTACCACCATATGTCAGCCATACTTCCTTTATTCCACTTTTTGAATAGATAGGCAGAAGCAGTATATGGCCTTCCTCTGGCTTAGAAGACTTTAAATACTTCAAGTAAAAGCTCTTTGCAATAGAAAACTGCCCTCAGAGGATAGCAACCCAGAATACCAGACCAAATATGAACTCCTAAAACCATATCTGTACTTGTATGGAATAATTTCTGTTCAATGTGATTTTCTACTGAAATAATTTAGGCATTAACCTATTTATTCAATGGCTAGTGAAAATACCCCTTTTAAAGGAATTAATGGGACCTGGATTTTGTGGGCCTAATGCACATATAATAGCAAAGATCAATAGGCCTTTTGTACAGAGCCTATGGGGCAGATCTAAAGTTACAGCCTCCAAATGGAAATGAGTGTTTTCAGCTCAATGTCCCTCTATAATAAATCCCAGGACCACTAAGATTTCTACCAAATCTTCAAAGAACAACCAATCCATACTAAACAAATAATTCCAGATAGTTTTCAAGGCATGCTTAAAAACTTTTTTTTTTAATGAGTGTTGCATTATCCATATTCTAAAACTTGATGGAGTAAGAGGAAGAAAAGGTAAGAACACACAGGAGCATATAATTTATGTCACTATCTGGCACATTTTGCTTTACTACAACATGTTAATGTCATCTAGAAAGTTTTAACTGCTCTGATACATAGATACTCTGATACATAGAGACTCTGTGATGTGAGTATAGTGAAAAAAATGCCTTCACCCATGCCCTCTGCTTCTTTCCTAGATTACCTTTGCACTCACACCACCTGTCAGCCATGCTTACTCAACATCCCTTTATTTTGTCAGCCCCAACTTAACTGTTAACAATTTGTCCATGGTTCTTTAATTGCTGTAATTGATGACCATCCTGGCTGCTAATATTCTGTCTTCAAACACACTTGAATTTAATATTCACTCAAAGGAAATATCTTATGTATGAGAAGCCATCTTAAAATAGGCAGAAGCAGTATATGTCATTTCTCTGGCCTACAAGACTTGAAATACTGCAAGTAAAAAGTCTTTGCAATAGGTAACTATACTCAGAAAATGGCAACCCAGAATACCAGACCAAATATGAACCCCTAAATCCCCTCCTGTACTTGTATAGAATAAATTATGTTGAATGTGATTTTTTACTGAAATAATTTAGGCATTAACTTATTTATTCAATGGCTAGTAAAAACACCTTTTTTAAAGGAAGTAACGGGACCTGGATTGTGTAGGCGTAATCCACTAATAATAGCAAAGACCGATAGGCCTTTTTTTTTACAGAGTTTATGGGGCAGATCTAAAGTTACAGCCGCCAAATGGAAAAGAGAGTTTTCAGCTCAATGTCCCTTTATAATACCAAAAAAAGAGAAATATCAAAATCCTTGGCTTCCACCTTTTGTTCTTGAAATAACAGTATGATTTGTAATACTGTAAATCCCAGGGCCACTAAGATTTCTACCAAATCATCAAAGAACAACCAATCAATACTACACAAATAATTCCAGATAGTTTTCAAGGCATGCTTATAAACGTTTTTTAATGAATGTAGCATTACCCAGATTCTAAAACCTGACAGAGTAAGAAAAGGAAAGAACACACAGGAACATATAATTTATATGCCTCTCTGGTACATTTTGCTTTACTACATCACGTTAATATCATCCAGAAAGTTTTAATTGCTCTGATATATCACAAGAGAAAAATTTTATTCTAACTGTTTTGAATGAATTAAGGATCTGAACTGTAGCTTTTCCATCACTTTGGTGTAAGTTTTTATCACTCAGTGGTTTATTGGGAGTCAGGTAATATAATTAGTGCCTCAGATTCTTGTTCTGGAACTCAACGGTTTATTACATAGGAAATGAGTAGTATCACCAAGGTTGAATACTTAAACTTGGAAATGTGATAATGAAATGGGAGTTAAGCAGATACTATTCTTCAGAAATTAGTGAGTCAATCATATAAAGTTCCTCTATGGTTACTGATTTTTTTTTCCTGAAGCACAGGTGTCCAAAGATCTTGCCTGGTGACAAGTCAAAGGGAAGGGCAAAGGTGTCTTCAGAGAAATAGGTATTTCTACATACTGAAAACTGGGAGGTACTTGGGTTTTAAAATTTGCTTAGCTATATCTCTCCTGCTATAGGAGAAAATAGTGAGAGAGAAAAATAACTTGATTAGCCATTGCTAGTAGCTATAGTTAAATTATGAAGCTAGTACCATGATCTGTTGTGTTACAGTATCCATCCATGCTAATAGACACAGTCCCCAGTGCTCACATGGCATATCAGCACCAACCTTTCTTCTGAGAAACCAATGTGTATCCACACCATATTTTCCCATGTCATGAAAGGTAGGCTCTCCTGTTTTCCTCACTTTACCTCCTAGGAAACAGACATAGAAGGGAACGATGATGGAAGGATATTAAGTCCTGGAATCCATTAATTTTATGCTCAGAGAGAAATGCACTGCTCACTAAGAAGCTATGGTATCAATCTCTTTCACAAGCTGTGCTCTGATGCTGATTTTTGTCTTGAATTGCTGTTTCGGAATTGTGACTGACATGCAACCTCTGTCGATACTCAGAAAGATATTTCATTCTAAAAATCAGTAAGATGGTAGAGTCAGGAATGTTTTGCAGACCACAGGGCAACAAGTTAATGTTTTGCCATGATTCTGTTTTATTTAAAGTTTTCTTTCTTTGGAAACATATCCAAGATGGGAGCAAACTCAGCATAGATGCAAGGATGGCTGTGAACTTCCATATTCCTATCTGTATGTCCCAAGTGCTGACAGTTAACCTTATGAAATTAAAATAGACTGTATATATATCATAGAATGTCATGTCACCTTTTTTAGCACTGGGCGTTTTAACTCAGTGGTTCCGGGCTTTGAACTTGAATGCTTACAATATTAAAAACAATAAGTAAGTTAATTTTTTTGAAGTGGAAACATACATGGCTATGTTAAAATTTTCACTTATGGAAAAATATAATTGGGCTGGCTTATAAATACCTTCCTTTCCCCTCTCATTTACACACTACTGAGGTTTGGTAAAGAGTGAAGCCGCACGGCAGTAGAAGACCCATGAATAAAAACTGAGTACTGCTTTCCTAAGATTCACTGCATTCTGCCCAAAGGTTCCCCTTAAGTCTCAGCTGTGGGCAAAGCTTTGCAGAGGTCCTCTGTGTCAGGCTCCTATCTTGTTCCCTCTTTTCTCCTTCTTCTGATGTCCAGACTCTTTGCCTTTCTGGATAGGAATTGAGCATTTTAGCAAGAGTCCTCTCTCTTGATTAGTTTCTTTAGGTGTACAGATTTTAGTAGGTTTATCTTGTATTATATGCCTATATGAGTGAGTATATACTGTGTGCATCTTTCTGCTTCTGGGACAGCTCACTCAGGATGATCTTTTCTAGTTCCCACCATTTACCTGCAAATTTCATGATTTCCTTGTTTTTTATTGCTGAGTAATATTCCATTGTGTAGATATACCACAATTTGTGCATCCATTCCTCCACTGAGGGGTATCTGGGCTGTTTACAGCTTCTGGCTATTACAAATAAGGCTGCTACAAACATGGTTGAGCAAATGTCCTTATTGTGTACTGGAGAATCTTTTGGATATATGCCTAGGAATGGTATAGCTGGATCTTGAGGAAGTGCTATTCCTACTTGTCTGAGAAAGTGCCAGATTGCTTTCCAGAGTGGTTGTACAAGTTTACATTCCCACCAGCAGTGGAGGAGGGTTCCCCTTTCTCCACAACCTCTCCAGCATGTGTTGTCTCTTGAGTTTTTGATCTTAGCCATTCTGATGGGTGTAAGGTGAAATCTTAGGGTCATTTTGATATGCATTTCCCATGATGGCTAATGAGGTTGAGCATTTCTTTAGGTGTTTTTCTGCCATTCCATATTCCTCCACAGAGAATTCTCTGTTTAGCTCTGTACCCCATTTTTTAATTGGATTACTTGATTTTTTTTTTGCTGTTTAACTTCTTTAGTTCTATATATATATATACTGGATATTAGCCCTCTGTCAGATATAGGGTTGGTGAAGATCCTTTCCCAATCTGTAGGCTGTTGTTTTGTTCTGAGAACAGTGTCCTTTGCTTTACAGAAGCTTTTCAGTTTCATGAGGTCCCATGTATTTATTGTTGCTCTTAGAGCCTGTGCTGTTGGTGTGCTGTTCAGGAAATTGTCTCCTGTGCCAATGAGTTCAAGGGTATTCCCCACTTTTTCTTCTAAGCAGTTTAGTGTGTCTGGTTTTATGTTGAGGTCTTTGATCCACTTGGACTTTAGTTTTGTGCAGGGTGATAAGTATGGATCTATTTGCCTTTTTCTACATGTAGACTTCCAGTTAGACCAGCACCATAGGTCTGTAAAGCATTGTGTTGGTAATTTGATGGGAATTGCATTGAATCTGTAGATTGCTTTTGGTAAGATGGCCATTTTCACTAGGAAAGAAGTGGGAAACAGTAAGATCTAGAGAGGACAGGAACTCCACAAGGAGAGCAACCAAAAAATCTGAGCACAGGGGTCTTTCCTGAGACTGATATTCCAACCAAGGAATGTGCATGGAGATAACCTAAGAGCCCTGCACAGATGTAGCCCATAGCAGTTCAGTATTCAAGTGGGTTCCATTATAATAGGAACAGGGAGTGTCTCTGACATGAACTGATTGGCCTGCTTTTTAATTACCTCCCCCTGAGGGAGAAGCAGCATTACCAGGCCATAGAAGAAGACAATGCAGCCACTCTTGATGAGACCTAACTGACTAGGATCAGAAGAAAGGAAAAGAAGTCCTCCCCTATCAGTGGACTTGGGGAGGGGCATGCATGCAGAAGGGAGGGATTGGGGATTGGGACAGGAGGAGGGAGAGAACCACAGGGGAGATACAAAGTGAATAAAGTGTAATTAATAAAGAAAAAAAGACTTGATAAGCTATGGGCAGATGGCAGAGGAGGAGATCTCCCCCCTTTCAGTAGACTAAGAGAAAAAGATGGGGGGAAGGGAGATCAAGGGTAGAACTGGTAAGAGCTGAGGGAGGGGGCTTCAATCAGGATATATAATGAATAAATTGTGAAAAAAATAAAAAAAATAATTTTACACACACACAAATGGATTGCACATGGGGAAATGAGAGTTCAAGGTGCCTCACCATAGCTGGTTCTCTTTCATACTTGGAGCAATGAAGGTCATGGTTAACAACAACAACAAAAACAATTGAGTACTGTCTCAATATTTGATTAAAAGTTGTAATATCATACTCTTTAGATCATATTTGATGATTGGCACAACTGTTCCAGGGGCAGAAAAATAAAATGGAGACCATGGCTGATAATCACATACTTATGATAGATATTAGACAGTGATCAAGGAGAGCTAAGCCACTTGCCTTGACAGAGCTGTTGTCTCCCTATGTACATTCCTACACTATCCATCCTCTCCTCTCCCTGTGGAGATATTCCTCTTACATAATTGCTCTGAAATGTTTACCTTCCAATTGCTCATAAGGATCCAGACACTTAGAGACGTCAGTATTGACAGTGAAATGATCTTGTCTTGATTTAACATTCTTGGAAGAAAAAATGGGCCAAAGACAAAGAACCACACAGATAAACAATACTGTGATATATGGGCTTATAAATTAAAGATGCCATACAAACAGTGGACAGTCAGAAAGTGAATCAACAAACTGACAATTTCTTTCAGTCTTCATAACTTATGAATAGCAATCCTCTTCACACTTATTCCTTCTCTGATGTCAGTTGGTAGAACAAGTTATAAGAAACAGGGCTTTCTTGCATGTTTTTCTTGATACCAAAATATCATTCTCCCTTTTATTTCACTATTTTTCTTATTCCTCTTTTCTGTTATAGCTCATCACATTACAAATGCTTTGCATGTTACCTCTATGCTCAGTTGACTATTTTACCATGATATTTCTCGGTGTGATACTAACCTCATCATTGAGCACCATACAAGCAACCATCAGATCATGACCTCAACATTGAACATAACACTGTCAGCAATCAGACCCTAAGCATAGTGCGATGTGCAGCGCAGATTGTATGTCTCTTTATGCTATATCCTCTTTCTCATTCCCACATCCTTTGAATTAATTGCTTTAAACTTCCCTTCTTGTTTAAGGTTTTACCAACATTTCTTCTGAACTCTTTTCTTTTCCATGATCTTCACAACATAGAAATCACTGAATTTGTACTCCCCATTCACTGATGATAGAATATGCCAATCTTAACAGCCTCCTCTATTTTCTTGCCCATCACCATAGCTCTGAGAGTTAACAATGAGAGAGTTTGCTCCTGTTTCCTCTTCAACTTCAAAATCTACTCTGTGTGTGGACAAAATGCGAAGGACGCAGATACATGGTTTTATTTCTTTGTATTGCACGTGGAAGAGATTTCTTTTTTTCATTGCCTAATTTGGGGACTCCACAGTCTTTATTAGGCTTAAATTTCTGATTTCACTGCTTTTGATCCATGAGTAGACTCATGGATAACAAGTAATATTCTAGTAGTTGTGCACAAGGCACTCTCTACTTTTTACTTTTATTGTGCTTATTCACAATATTGACTATTCTCTTCCAAAGGGACTATCAATCTCCTGCTCAGTTTCTTTCTATTTTTCCTTTCCTAATCATGACAGGGGTCTGTCATGATTGAGACCCCCTTTCCCATTTCTTCTTCCCTGGCATTTTGTTAGTGCTTTTCAGATATCACAGAGTTTTATTTTATGCAGTGGTGGAAACAATAGATTGTATAGGGAGTGGAAACTTTAGTACAGATAAAAACAAAACTTATTTCTACAAATAGAGTCAAAATCCAGTCCAGCAGCTGTTAAGGGTATGGACTAAAGAAACTTTCATGGCCTTTACCCCCAACCTTGTAAAATTAGCATTCAAATGCTACCATGGACTTGGTTCTGAGTATTCAGCACAACCTGTCTGCACTAAGAAGAACAATTGACAGAACATTGTTATTTTTAATATTTTTTATTTTTCTGTGTGAATGACAGGTCTTTTAGAACCTTGCATGATTTCTCATGCTTATAATTCTGTACCAATAGAGGCAGTAGAAGTAGAATTGAAAAATTTCTAATACACAAGTTAGTAAGTAACAGATCTTCTAGGTATAGTTTAAAGCCCCTCTGTTTAACAGAATATAATAACTCACCCAGACCATATATCTCAAACAGTGAAAGAATATGAACAAATACATTATATGAAAAATTAAAAAGATAACAGCATCAAGAAACATAAACCCCCATTCAAGATATGCAATGCTTTGTTTTCTTGAATATGTTAGCATCACCCAAGTACCAGGGAGAAGATGATACTTGTTCTGATGTATTCCATGACTATCATCAGACTGACAAAGAAAATCTTGCTCTAAATGTTCTGAATGGAGAAAATATAGGAAGATTTTTCTTGCACCAATCGTGATGTTTTAGGACACCCAGTGGGATGTAGAGAGCCATATTATATAATTACTTCGCCAGAATCTTGTTCTAAAACACAGAGATGGCAAATAACAGTTTATAACATAGAAAAGGTTACTATCATCTAAACTGGAAACTAAGTTCCAGAAAAGGAATGATAAAATAGATACTAGATGAAAACCTTTTCTTAGAAGATTTTGAGTAAATATTAAAAAGGAAGTTTCATCATTTTACTTTTTTCTTAGGAAGCACAGGATACCAAAGAACTTGACTCATTACATCCCAAAGGCACTCTGAAGTTTAATTTGAGAACTTTGTTATTGTAATATAATAAGCATTTCTTTTTTCCTTTTTGTTATTTATTATTAATTACAGTTTATTCACTTTGTATACCTGCTGCAGCCCCCTCCCTTTTTCCTTCTCAATCCCACTCTCCCTCCCTCATCGCCTACCATGCTCCTACCCAAGCCTAATGATAGGGGAGGTCCTCTTCCTGTTCCCTCTGACCCTATTCTATCAGGTCTCATCAGGACTGGCTGCATTGTTTTCCTCTGTGTCCTAGTAAGGCTGAACCACCCTCAGAGCGAGGTGATCAAAGAGCCAGTCTCTGAGTTCATGTCTGAGACAGTCCCTTGTTCTCCTTACTAGAGTACCTACTTACAGACTGAGCTGCAATGGGCTATATCTGTGCAGGGGTTCTAAGGTATCTCCATGCATATTCCTGGGTTGGAATATCAGTCTCAGAAAAGACCCCTGGGTCCAGATTATTTGGTTCTGTTGCTTTCCTTCTGGACCTCCTGTCTCCTCTAGGTCTTGCTATCTCCCCCTTCTTTCAATAGATTCCCTGCACTCTGCCCAAAGTTTGGCTATGAGTCTCAGCTTCTGCTTTGTTTCCCTGCTGGGTAGAGTCTTTCAGAGGCCCTCTGTGTAGGCTCCTTTCCTGTTTCTTGTTTTCTCCCTCTTGCAATGTCCTTCCTGTTTGCCTTTTTGAATGAGGATTGATCATCTTACCCAGGGTCCTCCTTCTTGCTTAGCTTCCTTAGGTCTACAGATTTTAGTATGCTTATCCTAAAGTCTAATATCCACTTATAAGTGAGTATATATCATGTATGTCTTTTCGTTTCTGGGATACCTCACTCAGGATGATCTTTTCTAGTTCCCACCATTTGCTGGCAAATTTCGTTATTTCCTTGTTTTTAATTGCTGAATAGTATTCCATTGTGTAAATGTACCACAGTTTCGGTATCCATTTCTCGGTTGAGGGACATCTGGGTGTTTCCAGTTTCTGGCTATTAGAAATCTATGAACATGGTCGAGCAAATGTTCTTGTTGTATTCTTGAGCATATGTTGGATATATGCCTGGATCTGGAGCTAGAACTATTCCCAATTGTCTGAAAAAGTGCCAAATTGATTTCCAAAGTAGTTGTACAAGTTTACATTCCCACTGGTAATAGAGGAGTGTTCCCCTTTCTCCAAACCCTCCAGCATGTATTGTCACTAGAGTTTTTGATCTTAGCCATCATGATATGTGTAAGGTGAAATCTCAGGATGCAAATCAATACAATAAGCATTACAGTAACCTTTGGCTTTAAAGATCTGCTTGTTTCTCTATAAGGAAAAAAATGAATATAAGAAAGGAAACTTGAAAAAATATTGTACATGGCTGAAATTTATCTATCAGTTTGATAATCTATGGTTTTGATGTGGTTCAGTGAACCATCCATGCTAATCTGCACAGCTCCTATTGTTCATATAGTACATCACTACCAAGCTTTATTCCAACCATCCAAACTTACCCACATCTTATTAAGCTGGTATTCTTCTTTTCATTGTCTTATCGACCAGGGAACTGACTTGGAAGGAATTATGATATATGGCTACTTAGTACCTGCAGCTATGTCTTTTGCCCCCTGAAAGGAGGAAGCAAAGGTTAATCACCTACATATATTTTATTGTACAATTCATATTTGTCTTTGATAGCTGTTTGTAATTGTGTTTGATATAAAACTTCACTAATATCTAAGACGGAAATATTGTTAAAAATCAGTAAGACGGGATACTCAGGCATATTTAAACACAGCATGGGACACCATGATGCTGTGCTTTTCTTTTTTGAAATGGTGTTATGCATGCCAAGTTGGCAACAAACAGAACATGTAACCAAAGATGGACCTGAGTATCTATATTCCTACCCCAAGTCTTTCCATTTCTTCATTTATCATCATTAGAACATAGCACCCGTTTTTAAGGATATAATGTTGTTGTTTCCAGACTGAAGAGTTTTAGCTCAGTCGTCCTAGCTTTCAAAGTTGAAAATTTACAGCTTAGAAAAAGGAAATTAATGCATTTGTTTAAAGTGAAAATAAACAGGGCTATGCTAAGCTTTCAAATTATAGAGACATAAAAAAAATGTGCCTTAGAAACACCCACATTTCTACTCCCATTTAAACACCACTGAGATTTGATGAAAAGTGAGTCTATAAGGCATCAGGAGACCTATCATCTAGAGTTGAATTTTGTCAAAAGCCTGTAATCCCAGACTTTATAATTTGGATCTGAAAATGAAAAAACAAACAAACAAACAAAAAACCAAAAACTGTACCAAGATAGGAGCCTACAACAGAGCACCTCTAAAAGACTCTACCCAGCAGTGTATTAAACCAGATGCTGAGACTCATAACCAAACTTTGGGCAGAGTGCAGAGAATCTTATAAAAGAAGGGGGAGATAGAAATCCCTGGAGCAGACAAGAGCTTCACAGGAGAGCAACAGAACCAAAATATATGTGCCTAGGGGTCTTTTCTGAGACTGATACTCCAACCAAGGACCATTCATGGATATGACCTAGAACCCCTGCTCAGATGTAGTCCATAGCAGCTCAGTGTCCAAGTGGATTCTCTAGTAATGGGAACAGGGACTGTCCCTGACATGAACTCAGTGGCTGGCTCTTTGATCACCTTCCTCTGAAGGGGGTGCAGCCTTGCCAGGCCACAGAAGAAGACAATGCAGCCAGTCCTGATGAGACCTGATAGGCAGAGTATGATAGAAGGGGAGGAGGACCTCCCCTATCAGTGAACTTGGAGAGGGTCATGTGAGGAGATGAGGAAGGGAGGGTGAGCTTGGGAGGGAATGTGTTAAACCTGGGATACAAAGTGAACAAACTGTAATTAATATAAAAATAATATTAAAAAAAGAAAATGAACACAATTGCTCAAGGGGCAGATAAAAAAAGATAGCATTATGCAATAGACTAGTGATTTGAAAGACGTTGGTCTCTTGTCTAATTGGAGAGCTGCTCTGCTCTCCACTCCCCTGTTCATATTTACACTCTGCTTCCTCTCCTATGCCTGATCAGATTCTCTCTTAATTTGATTGCTCTAAAATGTTGATCTTTATGGTTCTTAGAAAGGTCCAGACTCCTTGAGAAGTCAACATTGACAGGGAAATAATATTTTTTTTCATTTGACAAGAAGGGAAGGCTGGGCTCCAACCCACCAACAACACTGATAACTGCTTTCATAGACCAGCTTATAAACATAAAGGTAAATTGTAAAGAGTGGACAGTCAGGTAGTGAATTAACAAACTTGTGATTTTTCTTCCTTGTCGTCACTCAGGAACTGTGAATGTCTTCACATTGATTCATATTTTTTTATTTCAACTTTTTATTGATTCATATTTAATTTGACATCATGCACCCTAATCCCACTCATCTCCTCCTACCTTTGTACCTGCCCTCCACCCTTGTAGCTTTCTCTTCAAAAGGGCAATCTAATTATGGAATTTGTAATTTATGGCAGAGTGTCTACCCATCTTTACTTGCAAATGTTTGTTACAATGACTCATTGGTCTAATTCAAGGGTTCTGACTCTTACTACACTAAATACTATAAATAAATACTATAAATAAATACTGAATCCGTATCAGGTCCCCTCTGGATTACCTTGTTGTTTGCCCTGTGTCACAGAGATCCAGCAGTTCATAGGTTGGAAAGATGTTGGGGTAGGCCAAGCCCAACCCTGGATTTGGGTCTGGATAGTAGCTGAGTTGATCACCCCACCAGCTTTCCCACCCCCCACACCACTAAGGAGTGCTCTCCAGCACCGCCCCAGGTAGCTGAACCAGCTGCAGCAAGCAAGGGGCAGAGCCTGCTCTCCTGCTCTCATGACCCTGGAGCCAGCTTTCTTACCTGCCACAAGTTGTAGAGGCTGTGCCCTTGCCTCAGCTCAGCACACAAGTGGCAGGACCAGTTCTCTCATGCCTCCAGGATCAGCTTCACTGTGCCACCCAGGCAAGTCCAGGACTTGCTTGCCTGCCTGCCTGCTGAGGACAGTAAGAGGCAAGAGACAGTGGGGGCATGGGGCATCTACATGGCAGACAAGTGGCAAGGCCAGCTCCCCAACACTCACTTGCAAACCCTGCTTCCTGGGGCAGCTTTGCTGTGCTGTCAAGTGGAGTATAGGGCCTGCTCTCCTGAGTGCTGCAGGCAGTGAGGGGCCACCATCCTGCAGCAACTGGCCAATAGAAAGATGGAAAGGCCTGAAGACAGACGTACAGTCCCAATTAGGTGGCAGCAGGCTGGAGGGCCAGCTCATGGGCCAGACACATGGACTCAAGTTTTTTTGTTTGTTTTGTTTTGTTTCGTTTTTTAGAAATTTGTCAGTTGTTGGTTACCTGAACTTTTTGTTATTCACAGAACAAATAATAGTCAGATATCAGAAACCAATGCACTTACCAAATATAGTGGCAGAGACATTAGGTAAGTGTGTTACAGCAAGGTGGGGGAAATCTATGCCTTGCTTTAGATCCTGTCTGATGCCATTCTTAGCTTTTGGGTTGGTGGATACTAGTGCCTATTGAGAGAATATGTCAAAGGTTTTTCTTGATGGTCACAGGAGTTTTTAGGTAAGATATAGAGGTGGGTGATAAAAGGCTATTAAAAGGGCTGAAGATAGCTCAAGATAATTTAGGCTTTGCATCATTTCAATTCTCCACAATAAAATCTAATCAATTAAGCAGTGTCTAGACTCTTCAACATAGGTGAAGAGGGGAACTTCAGTTCTTGCAATAGAGGGAGTGAAACTCAGGCAGGGAACTAAAGGCTGTTTTCAAAGCAAGGAGTAGACTGAAGGTGTTTTACCCAGAAGGCTGTTCTTTCTACTCAATGCACACCAGCTGAATCCTTCCTTAGCTTCGCTGCTCTGAGCACGTATCCCCTCAGTTACCTTCTCTTCAGTCTCTGCTCTCTAGCATGATTGGTGTTCTGACACAGCAAACCTCCCTCTGGCATCTCCCTCGACAGCACTCATTTTAACTGAGAAGGGTTTTTCACAACCAAGTTCTTAGACCACTCAGAAGAGCTGAGACCCATTTGTTGCATTGTTTTGTAAGCTTTCTGATTCTCTTTACTTAGATGTCTGCTTCTGATTGCCTCAGATCCCTTCACCACAGTCAATGAGTGAACCTGGTCTATAAAAGCATGCTATGAACACATATTGTGGTCACCATCACTTAAGGATATGGTTGATGCCTCTGCATGTCTAGCCCTAAAAAGAGGCTGAAGTCACCAGTGTAGGTATCTTTTTTTAGTAACATCTTCTAGGGACTTGCTGTGGAGAAGGCTGGAGTCAGCATCATCTTCTGTTGCTAGAGTTTTCAGAGCTGCAACAGAAGCAGAAGATAGCCTTGCCCAAAGTCATATCTTCACCATGTCAGCCCATTTCTAATGACTGAGTAAGGTGGGAGCTATAAAGGCCTCAGCATTTACTCTGTGGTAAGATGACTCCAATGGCTATCAGTTGTTCTGTTGCTCTGCACAAGTCTTTTATTACCCAGGTAACCTAGTTGCACATGTATCTTGTGCCATGATCTTATTTGTCTTTGGTATATGATGCCTATATTTGGTTTGTTTGTTTGTTTGTTTGTTTTTGAGACAAGGTCTTCTTATGTAGCTTAGAGTGGCCCCAAACTAGTTATCTGACAGAGGTTTATTTTGAACTTTTGGTTCTCTTGTTTCTATCTCTTAGGTTTTGAGGTGTGAGCTACCATGTTTGGCTATACATGTTGACCATAAATTCCTCTTCAGATTGGCTGGCTTAAACTACAGAGCCTAATAGGCTTCCAGAGTGGCTACTTGTAATTTCATTATCATACCACATGTCTGCTAAATGGCATCTATTCTCCACTGTCATGGCAATAGACACTACATAACAATGTCTGGAAAGAACCATAAAAAAATGAGAGTTCTGGTTCCTAGAAAATATCCACACATTCCCTAGAAAAGACAGGAATAGAGCCAGGCAGGAGGTCATGCATATAATCCTGGCATTGTGGAAGTTGGGACAGGGGATGAAGAGATCATGGTTAATCTCAGCTATACAGCAGTTTAAGCCTGGCCTGAGGTCCTATCCAAGTCTACCACCTTTCTCCCACCAAAAAGAATACTCCTTTTCTTTATTAGCATATCTTCCCCCCTCATTTCTTTCATCTGATAACCTCTCATAACACAAAAAGCAGTGAGGTTGAGTTGTGAGTTGTTTTCCTTCTATTCCTTGCCATGAATAAATGTTCAGCTGCTCAACTGATCTTGTCATTGGTTCCACGGCTCTAAGTAGGGAAAGAAGGTTAAGCCTGGGAGCAAAATGAGTTATGTTTGCATTGAGAAGGCTGAACTTCCTCAAGGCTGCATCAGTGTGCAGCCTCTTGTTCTGTTTTCGTGCTTCCTTCATAAGTGACAATTTCTGATAAACAGCTGGTGCCCACACTGACCCTTTATCTGCTTCCGTAGAACACAGTTTGTGTCACAGGGAATGGCTGCTTCCTGGGCTATGGCAGCTGAAGACCAGTCCAGTATGCTTGAATCCAAGAAAAAGGAAAGGACAGGCAGGAGACTGTTACTCTTTAGATGGGAAGCCTTGATAATACAGGCTTCAGAACCTTGTGAAGAATGTACCCCCACTTTCTCTTTTTAAAATTTGAGACGAGGGCAGGGTAAGATGGCAGCACCAGGAGGACTCTCATTCTGAGGAGCAGCACAGCAGGATTGTCACAGTGACCAGCAATCAGAACTCGCGGCCATAAAACACAAGTGATTGTGTTTCACAGGTGAGAGGATACCTCACGGTGGGGGATTCAATCAGCTTTAACTCACCCGGCTAAACAGCGGAAGAGATCCTGGTTCCATCAGGTGCTTCGTTGCCAGCCCAGAGCTACAAGCCAGCATGATGTGGTAACTGTCCCAGACTGAACTGTGGGCCCACAACACCATAGACTGGATTTCCCAGTCGAGAGATAACCCCACAGAGCAGGAAATGATTGGGACCGACATTAGGTCACCCAGACATCCCCTGGAAAACACTCGGGTTCCGCAGGCGCCCCAGGAACCAGCCTGGAGCCAGAGCCAGGACCCAGGTGCCTGCATGGAGCCCTGCCTGCTTGCCTGATTCACAGCCTCAGATAGAACTGTGGGCACCAGGGCACCAGAGACTGTGTTTCACTGTCAGGTGCAAACCCACAGGGAGGGAAACGGCTGGTCTGATCTCAGAGCACTCAGCCGACACCCCCACCCCGAAAAGGTCTAGCGAAAATTACTCAGTTTAGGCAGCTGCCAAGGCTCCAAAAGTCCAGAAAGGCGGAGCCACAAGCGGGCATCTGTGCCTGTGGGTTCTACTTGCCACCCCAGACAGAACAGCGGTCCCCAAAGCAAAGACTGGGTGTCTCTGGCAGGAGGAAACCCCTAGCGAAGGGGATCATCAGCTCTAATGCTTAGGACACCCAGCACCAATAGACTTCCTGAATCCACGCAGACTCTAGGCTCTAATGCAGGCAGGAGCGTTGTGCTCAGCCGCCATTATTGAGTTCCCCTAGGGCACTGGGACACACAGCTGCATCCTAAGACCTACAAAAACCAGAGAGCCATTACAGCAGCCCTCAGATACTGTGCCAAGGATCAACCAGTTATCCCTAGCTTGACCGACAAAACTGTAGGAATCCCTGGTCCTTCAAGAGGGCTGCACCCACAGCATCTGGACCAGAGCAGTGCCTGCAGCCACCTTCCTAGACAGGAACACACAGCTTCTGGTCCAGAGTGAGGCATCTAGCCTCCAGACCAGAGCAGCGTCCCCAGGTGCCAACTCAACCTAGGTGCACATTTTCCAGGCCCAGAGAGGAGCACTCAGCCTCTGGCCCAGAGACTTGCTGAATGCACCTCTCACTTTCCTGGACAGAACTGTGTGCTCCAGGATAACAGACTGAGTTTCCCTGTTGGGATAAAACCCCACAGCTAGGGAATCAGCAGGTTCTTCAAGAGGACTGTACCTGTAAATTTAGTGAGCAGCAACACACTAAATTTATAACAAGAAACCCAGCAGTGGGGCAGCTGTCTTTAGAATTTCTATGGGTAAGAGGAGATCCCCCTGCTTAACAAATACCACAGATACTACTCAGGGCTATAAACCTGAGGTGAGCAGTGGCAACTCCTGAGAAACACTAGCCATACAGTGACCATAACCAAAAAGCAGAGGAGGACACCTTCAGGAAAAATCATCTTCTGGCCAAGGGGATTCTCCCTACCTAAGGACTCCAGAAAGCACAGAGACTAATAGCCAACACCTAAGTCAGCCCAATGGGTAGAGGTCAGCATAAAAGCTCAACCAACAAAAGACAGAGCAATATGGCATCTCCAGAACCCAGCCATCCAGAGGCGAACAGCCCTGAAAAACGCAGCATAAAGGAAATAAAGAAGATGACCTTTACATCTATGCTGATGAAGAAGATAATACAGGAAACAAATAAAATACATAAAGAAATAGAGGAAGATAAAACCAAACAGATCATGACTATCTGTAAAGAAATGGAGGAAGTTAAAGACAAGCAGATTATGGCCATCTGTGAAGAAATATGGAAAGATGCAGCCAAGCAGATTGTGGCCTTCAGAGAAGAAATAATTAAATCACTGAAAGAAATAAAAGAAACAGAGTTGAAGGAACTAAAAGAAAAAGAGGAAAATACAATCAGACAGGTGAAGGAAGTAAACAAAACAACTCAAAACCTGAAGATAGAACTGGAAAAATTAAAGAAAACACAAATGGAGGAAATAATGGAGAGGAAGAATCTAGGGAAGAAAACAGGAACTACAGAGGTAAGCATAACCAACAGACTAGAAGAGATGGAAGAAAAAATCTCAGGTGTAGAAGATACAATGGAAGAAATCGATATATCTGTCAAAGAAAATGTTAAATCCAAAAAATTCCTGACACAGACTGTCCAAGAAATCCAAGACAATATGAAAAGACAAAACCTAAAAATAATAGGAATAGAGGGAAAAAAAGACTCCCTTCTCCAAGGCCCAGAAAATATTTTCAACAAAATCATTGAAGAAAATTTCCCCAACTTAAAGGAGAAGCCAATAAGGATACATGAAGCCTACAGAACACCCAGCAAATTTGACCAGGAAAGAAAATCCTCCTGCCACATAATAATCAAAACAGTAAGTATACAGAACAAAGAAAAAATACTAAAAGCTGCAAGGGAAAAAGGCCAAGTAACATATAATGGCAAACCCATTAGAATCACACCTGACTTTTCAACAGAGACTATGAAAGCCAGAAGGGCCTGGACAGATATTATGCAGACCCTAAGACAACACAGATGTCAGCCCATGCTACTATACCCTGCAAAACTCTCAGTCCTCATATACAAAGAAAACAAGATATTCAATGACAAAAAACAAATTTCAACAATACCTACACACAAATCCAGCATTACAGAATACACTGGAATGGAAAATACAACCCAAGAAAAATTAGCTTCTGTCAAGAAAACACAGAAAAAAAATTAACCTTACAACAATAAAACAAAAACCAACGAAGCACATAACCTTATGAACACCTCCAACATCAAAATCAAAGGATCTAACAACCACTGGTCATTAATCTCTCTCAACATCAATGGACTCAACTCTCCAGTAAAAAGACACAGATTAACAGAATGGATACATAAACAAAACCCAGCAATCTGTTGCATACAAGAAAGACACCTAAGGCACAAAGATAGACATTACCTGAGGGTAAAAGTTTGGAAGACAACTTTCCAAGCAAATGGACCCAAGAAACAAGCAGGAGTAGCCATTCTAATATCTGATAAAATAGACTTTCAACCAAAATTAATAAAAAGAGTTGGGGAAGGACACTTCATACTCATCAAGGGAAAATTCCACCAGGAAGACATCACAATCCTGAACATCTATGCCCCAAATACAAGAGCACCCACATTTGTAAAAGAAACATTGATAAAATTTAAACCACATATAGATCCCCACACATTAATAGTGAGAGACTTCAACACCCCACTCTCAACAAAGGACAGGTCAACAAAACAGAAATTAAACAAAGAAACAATATCTCTGACAGAGGTCATGAATCAAATGGACCTCACAGACATTTACAGAACTTTACACACAAACACAAAAGAATTTACCTTCTTCTCACACCTCATGGAACCTTCTCCAAAATAGACCATATAGTTGGTCACAAAGCAAGCCTCAACAGATACAAGAAGACTGAAATAATCCCTTGTATCTTGTCTGATCACCATGGAATAAAGCTGGACTTCGACAACAACAGGAATAGCAAAAAGCCTACACACACATGGAAACTGAATAACTTGTTACTAAATGACAGCTGGGTCAGGGAAGAAATAAAGAAAGAAATTAAAGTCTTCCTAGAACTCAATGAAAATGAAGACACAACATACCCAAACCTGTGGGACACAATGAAAGCAGTGCTAAGAGGAAACTTCATAGCACTAAGTGCCTTCAAGAAGAAATCCAAGACAGCTCATCAAACAACTTAATGGCCCACTTAAAAACCCTAGAAAAAGAAGAAGCAGACACACCAAAAAGGAGTAGACAGCTGGAAATAATCAAACTCAGGGCTGAAATCAATCAATTAGAAACAAATATAACAATTCAAAGAATCAATGAAACCAAGAGCTGGTTCTTTGAGAAAATCAACAAGATCGACAAACCCTTAGCCAAGCTAAGTAAAAGGCAGAGAGACACCACCCAAATCACCAAAATCAGAAATGAAAAAGGGGACATAACTACAGACACTGAGGAAATCCAAACAATTATTTCAAAACAAAATTCTAACATTCTGACATCTTAAAAATACAGGAGAAAGGGACTTAGATTAAAGCAAATGAAATTTAAGCATATGGGAGATGGAGATAAATTGGGGGATTTTTAAAAAATAAATAAGTACCTACTCTAAGGTACTATTTTCTAATCAGGTGTTTTTGTTTGTTTGTTTTACTTAATATATAATGACAATAATTATATGCTAAATATGATTTGCATCATTTTTAAGGGATATAAATCAGTATATAAATATTTAGAAGGTTGTCTTTCTTTTGACACTAGCATCTTTTCTTTATGGTTTTTCTATGTTTTTAGATAAATTTTTAAGTTAGAGTTTTTATTTATTTATCTATTTATTTATTTTTTTAGTTTTTTTTTGTCTTTTTTAAATTTATTATTAATTAAACTTTATTCATTTTGTATCCCCCCATAAGCCCCTCCCTCCTCCCCTCCCGATCCCACCCTCCCTCCCCTTTCTGCATGCATGCCACTCCCCAAGTCCACTGATAAGGGAGGTTCTCCTCTCCTTTCTGATCTTAGTCTATTAGTTCTCATCAAAAGTGGCTGCATTGTCCTCTACTGTGGCCTGGTAAGGCTGCTCCCCCCTCAGGGGGAGGTGATCAACGAGCAGGCCAATCAGATTATGTCAGAGGCAGTCCCTCTTCCCATTACTATGTAACCCACTTGGACACTGAACTGCCATGGGCTACATCTGTGCAGGGGTTCTAGGTTATCTCCATGAATAGTCCTTGGTTGGAGTATGAGCCTCTGGGAAGTTCCCTGTGTTCAAATTATCTTGTTCTGTTGTTCTCCTTGTGGAGTACCCGTCCCCTCCAGCTCTTACTATTTCCCACTTCTTACATAAAATTCCATTCACTCTGCCCATCAGTTGGCCATCAGGCTCAGCATCTGCTCTGACAGTCTATACTGCAGAGGCTTTCAGAGGCCCTCTGTGGCAGGTTCCAAGGTTGTTTCCTGTTTTCTTTTGGCTTTCAGAGGCCCTCTGTAGCAGGTTCTGAGGTTGCTTCCTATTTTCTTTTTCTTCTGATGTCCATCCTCTTTGCCTTTCAGGATGGGGATTGAACATTTTAGTTAGGGTCCTCTCTTTTGCTTAGTTTGTTTAGATGTACAGATTTTAGTGGGTTTATCCTATGTTGTATGTTTATATGAGTGTGTATATACTATGCGTGTCTTTTTGCTTCTAGGACAACTCACTCAGGATGATCCTTTCCAGGTCCCACCATTTACCTGCAAATTTCATGATTTCCTTATTTTTCATTGCTGAGTAATACTCCATTGTATAGATATACCACAGTTTCTGCATCCACTCTTCAGTTGAGGGGCATCTGGACTGTTTCCAGCTTCTGGCTATTACAAGTAAAGCTGCTACAAACATGGTTGAGCAAATGTCCTTTTTGTGTACTTGAGCCTCTTTTGGGTATATGCCTAGGAGTGGTATGGCTGGATCTTGAGGAAACGCTATTCCTAGTTGTCTGAGAAAGCGCCAGATTGATTTCCAGAGTGGTTGTACCAGTTTACATTCCCACCGGAAGTGGAGGAGGGTTCCCTTTTCTCCATAACCTCTCCAGCATGTGTTGTCCCTTGAGTTTTTCATCTTGGCCATTCTGATGGGTGTAAGGTGAAATCTCAGGGTTGTTTTGATTTGCATTTCCCTAATGGCTAATGAGATTGAGCATTTCTTTAAGTGCTTCTCTGCCATTCGATATTCCTCTGCAGAGAATTCTCTCTTTAGCTCTGTTCCCCATTTTTTAAGTGGATTACTTGGTTTGTTGCTTTTCAGCTTGTTTAGTTCTTTATATATATTGGATATGAGTCCTCTGTCAGATAAAGGGTTGGTGATGATTCTTTCCCAATTTGATTCTATTTTATTTAAAGGTTTCTTTCTTTGGAAACATATCCAAGCTGGTGGCAATCTCAGCATAGATGCAAGGATGGCCTTGAGTGTCCATATTCTTACCTGTATGTCCCAAGTGCTGACACTTAACCTCATAAAATCAAAATAGATTCTATGTATATATCATAGAATGTCATGTCATTATTTTTAGCACTGGGGGTTTTAAATCAGTAGTTCCAGGCTTTGAACTTGAATTCTTACAATATTAAGAACAATAAGTAATTTAAATTTTTGAAGTGGAAACATACATGGCTATGTTAAAATTTTCACTTATGGAAAAATATAATTGGGCTGGCTTATAAATACTCTCCTTTCCCCTCCCATTTACACACTAGTGAGTTTTGGTAAAGAGTAAAGCTGCATGACTAAAAATTGAGTACTGTCTCCAGATTTGATCAAAAATTGTAATAGCATACTCTTTAGATCATATTTGATGATTGGCATAACTGTTCCAGGGGCAGAAAAATAAAATGGAGACTAGGTCTGATAATCTATAATTAAGATAGATATTAGGCAGTGATCAGGGAGAGCTTTGCCACTTGCCTTGACAGAGCTGTTGTCTCCCTATCTATATTCCTACACTATCCCTCCTCTCCTCTCCCTGTGAAGATATTCCTCTTCCATAATTGCTCTAAAATGTTTATCTTCTAATTTCTCATAAGGATCCAGACACTTAGAGACATCAGTATTGACAGTGAAATGATCTTGTCTTGATTTAATATTCTTGGAAGAAAAATTGGGCCAAAGACAGAGAACCACACTGATAAACAATACTGTGATATGACAGGAGTCTACTGAGTGCATTTGAAAGACTCTAACTAGCAGTGTTTTCAAAGCAAAGACTCATGAGCAAACATTTGGCAGAGTACAGGGAATCATAAGAAAGAAGGGGAGTTAGTCTGATGAGGAAAGGATAGGAGCTCCACAAGGACCAAATATATCTGGGCACAGAGTCTTTTCTGAGACTGACATTCAACCAAGGACCATGTATGGATATAACCTAGAACCTCTGCTCAGATGTAGCCTGTGGTAGCTCAGTAACTAATTGGTTTCCCATAGTGAGGGGAACAAGGACTATTTCTAACAGGAACTCAATGACTGGCTTTTTGGCCTCCCCACCCCCCAAGGGAAGAGCAGTCCTGTTAGGCCACAGAGGAGAGCTTTGCAGCCAGTCCTGAAGATACCTGATAAAACAGGATCAGATGAATGGGGAGGAGGTCCCCCCTATCAGTGGACTTGGAAAGGGGCACGGTGGAGATGAGTGAGTGAGTGAGGGACTGGGAGGGAATGATGAATCAGGACACAGCTGGAATACAGAGTTAATAAAATGTAACTGATAAGAAAAAAATAAAATTAAAAAAATAAATAAATTAAAGATGCCATACAAACAGTGGACAGTCAGAAAGTGAATCAACAAACTGACAATTTCTTTCAGTCTTCATAACTCATGAATAGCAATCCTCTTCACACTTATTCCTTCTTTGAGGTCAGTTGTCAGAACAAGTTATAAGAAACGGTGCTTTCTTGCATGGTTTCTTGATACCAAAATATTGTTCTCCTTTTTATTTGACTATTTTTCTTATTCCTCTTTTCTGTTACAGCTCATCACATTACAAATGCTTTGCATGTTAGCTCTATGTTCAGTTGACTATTCACCATGATATTTCTCAGTGTGATACCAATCTCATCATTGAGCACCATACAAGCAGCCATCATTGTTGTCTTCTTGAGCCAACATGAGCTATTCATGACCTCAACATTGAACATAACACTGATAGCAATCAGACCCTAAGCATAGGGGGATGTGCAGAGCAGGTTGTATGTCCCTTTATGTAATACCCTCTTCCTCATTCCCACATATTTTGAATTAATTGCTTTAAACTTCCCCTTTTTTAAACAAAAAACCTTAAACAGGTTTTTACCAACATTTCTTTTGAACTCTTCTTTTCCATGAGCTTCCCAACATCGAAATCACTGAATTTGGAGAGGAAAGGAATTCCACAAGGATCAAATATATCTGGGCACAGGGGACTTTTATGAGACTGTTTCTCCAAACAAGGACCATGTATGGATGCAACCTAGAGCCCCTGCTCAGATGTAGCCCTTGGTATCTCAGTATCCAAGTGGGTATCCTAATAAGGGGAACAGGGACTGTTTCTGACATGAACTCAATGCGGGCTCTTTGACCCTCCTCCCTGCCCCCAGGGAGAAGCAGCCTTGCTAGGCCACAGAGGAGGACTTTGCAGCCAGTCCTGAAGACACCTGATAAACCAGTATCAGATGTAAGGGGAGGAGGTTCTCCCTTATCTATCAGTGGACTTGGAAAGGGGCAGGGAGGAGATGAGGGAGTGGAGGGTGGAATTGGGAGGGAAAGAGGGAGTGGGATGCAGCTGGGATACAAAATTAACAAACTATAACTAATATTAAAAAATAAAAATTAAAAAAAGAAATCACTGAATTTGTACTCCTCATTCACTGATGATAGATTATGTCAATCTTAACAGCCTCTTCTATTTTCTTGCCCATCACCATAGCTCTGAGAGTTAACAATGAGAGAGTTTGCTCCTGTTGCATCTTCAACTTCAAAATCTACTCTGAGTGTGCACAAAATGCCAAGGATACAGATACATAGTTTTATTTCTTTGTATTGCACGTGGAAGAGATTTCTTTTTTCATGGCCTAATTTGGGGCTCCACAGTCTTTATTAGGCTTAAATTTCTGATTTCACTACTTTAGATCCATGAGTAGATGTATGGATAACAAGTAATATTCTATTAGTTGTCACCGACCAGCAATGACACCTGAATACCACCTGAGAGAGGGCTGGGAGAGAGAGAGACAGGGTGACACAGAGAAGGACACCAAGTCTACATGCTGATCCAGGCGTCGATTTAATGGATGTCAGGTTAACACTTAAGTAGGCAAAAAAGGACAAGCAGTTTCTCACGTAGGAGCTTTACTTGGTCAAAACATAGGAGAGCTCACTCAAGGTTACACAGAGCCTGCTGTCTGGTTACTATGGTTGCACAGAGTTTCTCAGGGTCAGAGCAGTCCGCTGTAGGACCACCAAGGTCAGTTTATGAGAAACTGGACTTTGGAAAATAGCCAAAGCTAAGAGGCTGAATTCCACTGCTCAGATGCCATTAACTCCAAATTTGCCATTAACTCCAAAAAGGCTGCCACAATTCCTCCCTTTCGAATTAAAACAAAGGAACTGTGCCTGTCTTAGGTAGGGGTGATTTCGGATAAATATCTTACCCAGCAAGGGAGAATCCCGCTTATAGGGGGATTTCCGTGTCTTAGGTTGATAAATATCTGATCACCCAGAACCCGTCATTGACTAACCGGCCCATCACACAGGAAAGGAGAGGTTAAAGCTGACGTTTGAGCTGGGCAAGCCAAGCCCCTACCTGGGGCGAGAGAGTCACAGCATGCTACTGTTTCAATGGCAATAAATCTAGCTTGGTGCTGTTGAGCTAAGTATTAGTAATATTCTACTAGTTGTTCACAAGGCACTCTCTACTTTTTACTTCTATTGTGCTTATTCACAATATTGACTATTCCCTTCCAAAGGGACTATCAATCTCGTGCTCAATTTCTTTCTATTTTTCCTTTCCTAATCATGACAGTGGTCACTTTGAGCCCCTTTCCCATTTCTTCTTCCCTGGCATTTTGTTAGTGCTTTTCAGAGTTTTATTTTATATAGTGGTAGAAACAATAGAGTGTATAGGGAATAGAAAGTTTAATACAATTTAAACAATTTATGCCTTGTTTTTCTCAAGTGATACTCTGAGGAAAGCAGATTCTATCCTTGTCAAAAAAAATATTTGCTTTATTTTAGGCATGGAAGTTCTCTAAATCTTCACCCTATAGCTGTGCAGCATGAAGTTTTACTGTAATGAAGACACATTATGATTATTATGTAAAACAGGTTTTAGTTTATATTATATATAGATATTATATAGATATTATATCAGGAGGAAAAGATAATACAAAAGATGGCTAGCAAAGGCATCAAAATGTTTTTCATGAGAAGTTGTTTTATGACACATGTAATAAAGTTATAAGGATCTATTGTTTTCATGGGTCCCTTCCTTTCATGGTTACACAGATCAAACATTACAAATCTGAAAGTCAAAACAGTCTGCATGGGGCTCACAGAGACTGAACCACCAACCGAAGAGCCTACATGGATTGGATCTAGGCCTCCTGCACATAAGTAGCAGATGCAAAGCTTGGTCTTCATGTGGACTCCTCAGCAACTGGAGCAGGGCCCTCTGAGGGCTGCCTTTAGATCAAATTCCCCTAAGTGGGCTGCCTTGTCTGGCTTCAGTGGGAAAGGATGTGCCTACTCCTTCAGCTATTTAATGTGCCAGCGTGGGTTGGTAGCCATAGGGGTCTTCCCACTTCTCTCAGGAGAAGAGAAGGAAGTGGAGAGACGAGTGTGGATGGGGGACTTGGAGGAGAGAAGTAGGGATTATAATCAAAATGTTAATTAATTAATTAATTGAAAAATAAAACAACATATGAAAAAAAAGAAAGTTTAATACAGATAAAAACAAAACTTATTTCTACAAATAGAGTCAAAATCCAGTCCAGCAGCTGTTAAGGGTATGGAATAAAGAAAGTTTCATAGCCTTTACCTTCAACCTTGTAAAATTAGCATACAAATGCTACCATGGACTTGGTTCTGAGTATTTAGCAATATCTGTCAGGACTAAGAAGAGCAATTGACAAAAATTGCTATTTTTAATATTTTTTTTTATTTTTCTGTGTGAATGACAGGTCTTTTAGAACCTTGCATGATTTCTCATGCTTATAATTCTGTACCAATAGAGGCAGAAGAAGTAGGATTGACAAAATTTCTAATTACATGAGTTAGTAAGTAACAGATCTTCTAGGTGTAGTTTAAAGCCCCTGTGTCTAACAGAATATAGTAACACACCAAACCATATATCCAAAGCAGGGAAAAAATATGATCAAATACATTATTTGAAAAAATTAAAAGAAAAACAGCATCAAGAAACATAACCCCCCATGCAATATATGCAGTGCCTTGCAGTGACTTGGAAGGAATAATGATATATGGCTACTTAGTACCTGCAGCTATGTCTTTTGCCCCCTGAAAGGAGGAAGCAAAGGTTAATCACCTACATATATTTTATTGTACAATTCATATTTGTCTTTGATAGCTGTTTGTAGTTGTGTTTGATATAAAACTTTAATAATATCTCTAAAATGGAAATATTGTTAAAAATCAGTAAGACAGGATACTCAGACATATTTAAACACAGCATGGGACACCATGATGCTGTGCTTTTCTTTTTTGAAATGGTGTTATGCATGGCAAGTTCGCAACGAACTCAACATGTAACCAAAGATGGACTTGAGTATATTCCTACCCCAAGTCTTTCCATTTCTTCATTTATCACCATTAAAAGATAGCACCCATTTTAAACAACAATAATGTTGTTGTTTTCAGACTGAAGAGTTTTAGCTGAGTTTGTCTCACCTTTCAAAAGTTGAAAATGTACAGCAGGCACTTACTTATTTGTGCTTGATGATGAATGGTAGGGATTTAGAGATTAATATCTTTCTTTCAGACTTATTTTCTGTTAAATGAAGATGTAGACACTATTATTTGAGTTTGACTAGAATGGAAAATATCTTTCCAGGGTTTATTAGCCTTCCAGGGTGAATGTAATAAAACAACATTTTGCAAATTAAAAAAAATGTACAGCTTAGAAAAAGGTAATTAATGCATTTGTTTAAAGTGAAAATACAGAGGGCTATGCTAAGTTTTCAAATTACAGAGACATAAAACAAATCTGCCTTAGAAACACACACATTTCTACTCCCGTTTAAACACCACTGAGGTTTGACGAAAAGTGAGTCTATAAGGCTTCAGGAGAGCTATCATCCAGAGTTAAGATTTGTCTCTAAACTTTTGTCAAAAGCTATAATCCCAGACTCTATACTTTGGACCTGAAAATGAAAAAAAAAAAAAAAAAAAAGAGACTGTACCAAGATAGGAGCCTACAACAGACCACCTCTAAAAAGCTCTACCCAGCAGAGTATTAAACCATATGTTGAGACTCATAACCAAAATTTGGGCAGAGTGCAGGGAATCTTGTGAAAGAAGGGGGAGATAGAAATCCCTGGAGAGGACAGGAGCTCCACAGGAGAGCAACAGAACCAAAATATCTGTGCCTAGGGGACTTTTCTGAGACTGATACTCCAACCAACGACCATTCATGGATATGACCTAGAACCCCTGCTCAGATGTAGTCCATAGCAGCTCAGTGTCCAAGTGGATTTCCTAGTAATGGGAACAGGGACTGCCTGTGACATGAACTCAGTGGCTGGCTCTTTGATCACCTTCCTCTGAAGGGGGAGCAGCCTTGCCAGGCCACAGAGGAAGACAATGCAGCCAGTCCTGATGAGACCTGATAGGCCAGAGTATGATAGAAGGGGAGGAGGACCTCCCCTGTCAGTGAACTTGAAGAGGGTCATGGGAGGAGATGAAGGAGGGAGGGTAGGATTGGGAGGGAATGAGGGAGGGAGCTACAGCTGAGATACAAAGTGAATAAACCCAATTAATATAAAAATAAAATTAAAAAAGGAAAATGAACAAAATTTCTCAAGGGGCAGTAAAAAAAAAGATAGCATTACTCAATCAACTAGTGATTTGAAAGACGTTGCTCTCTTGTTTCATTGGAGAGCTGCTCTGCTCTCCTCTCCCTTGCTCACATTCACACTCTGCTTCCTCTCCCATTCCTGATCAGATTCTCTCTTAATTTGATTGCTCTAAAATGTTGATCTTGATGGTTCCTAGAAAGGTCCAGACTCCTTGAGAAGGCAACATTGACATGGAAATATTTTTTTCTTTATTTGACAAGAAAGGAAGGCTGGGCTCCAACCCAGGAACAACACTGATAACTGCTTTCATAGATCAGCTTATAAACATGAAGGTAAATTGTAAAGAGTGGACAGTCAAGTAGTGAATCAACAAACTTGTGATTTTTCCCCCTTGTCTTCACTCAAGAACAGTGAATGTCTTCACATTGATTCATATTTTTTAATTTAATTTTTTATTGATTCTTATTTAATTTGACATCACCCTAATCCCACTCATCTCCTCCTACCTTTGTACCTGCCCTCCACCCTTGTAGCTTTCTCCTCAAAAGGGCAATCTCATTATGGAATTTTAACAAATGGCAGAGTGTCCACCCATCTTTACTTGCAAATGCTTGTTACAATGAGTCATTAGTCTAGTTCAAGGATTCTGTCTCTTGCTACACTAACAATACTGAATCCCCATCAGGTCCCCTCTGGATTATTTTGTTTTTTGCCCTGTGTCACAGAGATCCTGCAATTTTGGATATGTAGAGCTAGCAGTTCATAGGTCAGAAAGATGTTGGAGTAGGCCAACCCTAACCCTGGATTTGGGCCTGGATAGTAGCTGAGTTGATCACCCCACCAGCTTTCCCTTACACACACACACCACTAGGGAGTGCTCTCCAGCACTGCCCCTGGTAGTTGAACCAGCTACAGCCAGCAAGGGGCAGAGCCAGCTTTCCTGCTCTCATGAACCTGGAGCCAGCTCTATCGCCTGCCACAAGCTGTACAGGCTGTGCCCATGCCTCAGCTCAGTACAAAAGTGGCAGTACAAAAGAGGCAGTTCTCTCATGCCTCCAGGATCAGCTTCACTGTGCCACCCAGGCAAGTCTAGGACATGCTTTCCTGCCTGCTAAAGGCAATAAGAGGCAAGAGACAGTGGGGGCATGGGGCATCTACATGGCAGACAAGTGGCAAGGCCAGATCCCCAACACTCACTTGCAAACCTTGCTTCCTGGGGCAGCTTTGCTGTGCTGGCCAGTGGAGGCCTGCTCTCCTGAGTGCTACAGGCACAGGGGGGGCACCATTCTGCAGCAACTGGCCAATAGAAAGATGGAATGGCCTCAAGACAGAGGTACAGTCCCAATTAGGTGGCAGCATGATGGAGGGCCAGGTCAGAGTACTTCACAAGGAGGTATATACTTTGAATCAACATCCAGTATATGTTATGATGCATTTTTTGAAGACTCTCATTTACTCATTGCCAGAACCCAGTACTTTCTTGACATGCTCTGTAAATCTCGATATTTTATTTCCGTTTTCTTTGATTATATTTCTTACAGCTCTTCGTCATTCTACCCTGTCCCCTTGCCAATTGTTCTAGTTTCTTCTACACTCAGTTAATGCTTAGCTATAATATATCCATGGCCTCAACATTAAACATAACACAAGTAGCTATCAGAGTCTGAGCACATGGGGGCATTCAGAGTATAGTATTTTCTTGTATATCACACCTTCTTTCTCATATCCATGTCTCTATTAATGACTTCAAAGTCTTCTTGATGTTTAAAAGCTTCACCACAAATTTGTTCTAAATGCTTTTTCCTCCTGTGATTCCCCACAACACATAAATATCAGATGTTACAGTGTTTGTTCATTGATCTAGGAGTCTCTTCTCTTCTCAAGTCCTTGTGTTGTATTTTACATCACTATGGCTCTATGAGTTAATCATTCAGGCTGTTTTTTGGTAGGCTCCTTCTTTTTTTTTTTTTCTAAATTTCATCTTATGTGCCCCTAATTCCACATAAACTTAGAACAAGGATTAACTACTTTTCATTGCCTCTTGAATAGAATTTGTTCTCATTTTCTGTCATCAAATCTATAGTTTCTTTTCAGCTCATCATTTTGACCTAACCTCCACTTAATCTTTCAGTGAAATGCTACAAATATTATTTTATTTCAGTGTTCCAAAGTACTTTCAGTCTTGCTTTTTTGCTCTACTTGTTTATAGTACAGAGTATTTCTGTTCTATATATTTTTCCAAATGATACTTACAAAACTCTTACTCATATGCTTCCATCACTAATCATGTCATTTAGAAGCACTCACAAAGATGGCGGCACCGGGAGGACTCTCATTCTGAGTAGCAGCACAGCAGGATTGGCACAGTGACCAGCAATCAGAACTCGCAGCCATAAAACACAAGTGATTGTGTTTCACAGGTGAGAGGATACTCCACGGTGGGGGATTCAATCAGCTTTAACTCACCCGGCTAAACAGCGGAAGAGATCCTGGTTTCGCCAGGTGCTTGGTCGCCAGCCCAGAGCTACATGCCAGCGTGATCTGGTCACTGTCTCAGACTGAACTGTGGTCCCAGAACATCACAGACTGGATATTCCAGTCGAGAGATAACCCATGGAGCAGGAGAGATTGGGACAGACCCAATTAGGTCACCCAGACATCCCCTGGAAAAGACTCGGGTGTGGCAGGCGCCCCAGGAGCCAGCTCGGAGCCATAACCAGGGACCCAGGCTCCTGCACAGAGCCCTGCCTGTGCACCTGATTCGCCGCCTCAGATAGAACTGTGGGCACCAGTGCACCAGGGCACCACAGACTGAGTCTCACTGTCAGGTGCAAACCCACAGGGAGGGAAACAGCTGGTCTGATCTCAGAGCACTCAGCCGACACCCCCACCCCGAAAAGGTCTCGGGAAAATTATTCAGTTTAGGCAGAAGCCCAGGCTCCCAAAGGCCAGAAAGGTGGAGCCACAAGCAGGCATCTGTGCCTGTGGGTTCTACTCACCACCCCAGACAGAACAGCAGTCCCCAAAGCAAAGAATCGGTGTCTCTGGCAGGAGGAAACCCCCAGCGGGGAGAATCATCAGGGCTAATGCTCAGGAAACCCAGCACCAAAAGACTTCCTGGATTCACGCAGACTCTAGGCTCTAGCTTTCTAATGGTGGCAGAAGCGCTGTGCTCAGCTGCCATTGAGTACCCCTAGGGCACTGGGGCACACAGCTGCATCCTCAGACCTACAAAAACCAGAGAGCCATTACAGCAGCCCTCAGATACTGTGCCAAGGATCAACCAGTTAACCCTAGCTAGACTGACAAAACTGTGGGAATCCCTGGTCCTTCAAGAGGGCTGCACCAACAGCGTCTGGACCAGAGTAGTGCCTGCAGCTGCCATCCCAGACAGGGACATACAGCTTCTTGTCCAGAGTGAGGCACCCAGCCTCCAGACCAGAACGGCACCCCCAGGCGCCAACTCAACCTAGGTGCACATTCTCCAGGCTCAGAGCAGAGCATTCAGCCTCTGGCCCAAAGACCTGCTGGATGCTCCTCTCACTTTCCCAGACAGAAATGTGTGCCCGGAGATAACAGACTGAGTTGGCCTGTTGGGAGAAAACCCCACAGTTAGGGAATCAGCAGAGTCTTCAAGAGGACTGTACCTGGAAAATTGTAACAACAGCAGCAGCTCACTAAATTTATAACAAGAAACCCAGCAGTGGGGCAGCTGTCTTGATAACTTCCATGGGTAAGAGGAGATCCCCCCCTGCCTAATAAAGACCACAGCTACTACTCAGGGCTATAAACCTGAGGTGAGCAGTGGCAATTCCTGAGAAACACTGGCCATACAGTGACCATAACCAAAAAGCAGAGGAGGACTCCTTCAGGAAAAATAATCTTCTGGCCAAGGGGATTCTCCCTACCTCAACTCCAGGAAGCACAGAAACTAACAGCCAACACCTAAAACAGCCCAATGGGTAGAGGTCAGCATAAAAGCTCAACCAACAAAAGACAGAGCAATATGGCATCTCCAGAACCCAGCCATCCAGAGGTGAACAGTCCTGGACAACGCAGCATAATAGAAAATCAAGAAGATGACCTTACATCTATGCTGATGAAGAGGATAATAGAGGAAACAAATAAAATACGTAAAGAATTAGAGGAAGATAAAACCAAACAGATCATGGCTATCTGTAAAGAAATGGAGGAAGTTAAAGACAAGCAGATTATGGCCATCTGTGAAGAAATACGGGAAATTGCAGTGAAAGAGTTTGCGGCCTTCAGAGAAGGAATAATTAAATCACTGAAAGAAATAAAAAAAAGCAGAGTTGAAGGAACTAAAAGAAAAAGAGGAAAATACAACCAGACAGATGAAGGAAGTAAACAAAATAACTCAAGACCTGAAGATAGAACTGGAAAAATTAAAGAAAACACAAATGGAGGAAATAATGGAGAGGAAGAATTTAGGGAAGAAAATAGGAACTACAGAGGTAAGCATAACCAACAGACTACAAGAGATGGAAGAAAGAATCTCAGGTGTAGAAGATACAATGGAAGAAATCGATGTATCTGTCAAAGAAAATGTTAAATCCAAAAAAAATTCTGACATAGACCATCCAAGAAATCCAAGACAATATGAAAAGAGAAGACCTAAGAATAATAGGTATAGAGGAAAAAGAAGACTCCCTTCTCCAAGGCCCAGAAAATATTTTCAACAAAATCATTGAAGAAAATTTCCCCAAGTTAAAGGAGAAGCCAATAAGGATACACGAGGCCTACAGAACACCCAACAAATTTGACCAGAAAAGAAAATCCTCCCCCCACATAATAATCAAAACAGTAAGTACACAGAACAAAGAAAAAATACTAAAAGCTGCAAGGGAAAAAGGCCAAGTAACATATAATGGCAAACCCATTAGAATCACACCTGACTTTTCAACAGAGACTATGAAAGCCAGAAGGGCCTGGACAGATATTATGCAGACCCTAAGACAACACAGATGTCAACCCAGGCTACTATACCCTGAAAAACTCTCAGTCCTCATAGATGGAGAAAACAAGATATTCAATGACAAAAACAAATTTCAACAATATCTACACACAAATCCAGCATTACAGAAGACACTGGAAGGGAAAATACAACCCAAGAAAATTAGCTTCTGTCAAGAAAACACAGGAAAAAATTAACCTTACTACAGTAAAACAAAAAACAACCAAGCACACAACCTTATGACCAAAGACAACATTAAAATCAAAGGATCTAACAGCCACTGGTCATTAATCTCTCTCAACATCAATGGACTCAACTTTCCAGTAAAAAGACACAGATTAACAGAATGGATATGTAAACAAAACCCAGCAATCTGTTGCATACAAGAAACATACCTAAGGCACAAAGATAAATATTACCTGAGGGTAAAAGGTTGGAAGATGACTTTCCAAGGAAATGGGCCCAAGAAACAAGCAGGAGTAGCCATTCTAATATCTGATAAAATAGACTTTCAACCAAAATTAATAAAAAGAGATGGGGAAGGACAGTTCATACTCATCAAGGGAAAATTCCACCAAGAAGACATCACAATCCTGAACATCAATGCCCCATATACAAGAGCACCCACATTTGTGAAAGAAACATTGATAAAATTTAAACCACATATAGATCTCCACACATTAATAGTAAGAGACTTCAACACCCCACTCTCAACAAAGGACAGGTCAACAAAACAGAAATTAAACAAAGAAATAATATCTCTGACAGAGGTCATGAATCAAATGGACCTCACAGACATTTACAGAACTTTACAGCCAAACACAAAAGAATTTACCTTCTTCTCAGCACCTCATGGAACCTTCTCCAAAATAGACCATATAGTTGGTCACAAAGCAAGCCTCAACAGATACAAGAAGATTGAAATAATCCCTTTTATCTTGTCTGATCACCATGGAATAAAGCTGGACTACAACAACAACAGAAATAGCAAAAAGCCTACACACACATGGAAACTGAAAGATTTTTTTACTAAATGACAGCTGGGTCAGGGAAGAAATAAAGAAAGAAATTAAAGTCTTCCTAGAACTCAATGAAAATGAAGACACAACATATCGAAACCTGTGGGACACAATGAAAGCAGTGCTAAGAGGAAAGTTCATAGCACTAAGTGCCTTCAAAAAGAAATTCGAGAGAGCTCATTCAAGCAACTTAATGGCCCACTTAAAAACACTAGAAAAAGAAGAAGCAGACACAACAAAAAGGAGCAGACGGCTGGAAATAATCAAACTCAGGGCTGAAATCAATCAATTAGAAACAAATAAAACAATTCAAAGAATCAATGAAACCAAGAGCTGGTTCTTTGAGAAAATCAACAAGATCGACAAACCCTTAGCCAAGCTAAGTAAAAGGCAGAGAGACACCACCCAAATCAACAAAATCAGAAATGAAAAGGGGGACATAACTATAGACACTGAGGAAATCCAAACAATCACTAGGACTTACTTCAAAAGTCTATATGCCACAAAATTTGAAAATCTAAATGAAATGGACAATTTTCTTGATCGATTTGACTTACCAAAGCTGAATCAGGACCAGGTAAATCAATTAAATAGTCCTATATCCCCCAAAGAAATAGAAGCAGTCATCAAAAGTCTCCCATCCAAAAAAAGCTCAGGACCAGATGGCTTCAGCGCAGAATTCTACCAGACCTTTAAAGAAGAGCTAACTCCATTTCTCTTCAAACTATTCCACAAAATGGAAACAGAAGGAATATTACCAAACTCAATCTATGAAGCCACAGTCACCTTGGTACCTAAACCTCACAAAGACTCAACAAAGAAAGAGAATTTCAGGCCAATCTCCCTTATGAACATTGATGCAAAAATACTTAACAAAATACTTGCAAACTGAATACAAGAACATATCAAAGTTATTATCCACTATGACCAAGTAGGCTTCATCCCAGGTATGCAGGGGTTGTTCAATATATGTAAATCCATCAATATGATCCACCATATTAACAAACTGAAAAAAAAAAACCACATGATAATCTTCCTAGATGCTGAAAAACATTTGACAAAATCCAACATCCATTCGAGTTTAAAGTACTGAAGAGATCAGGGATACAAGGCACATACCTAAAAATAGTAAAGGCGATATACAGCAAGCCTATAGCCAACATCAAACTGATCGGAGAGAAACTTAAAGCAATCCCACTGAAATCAGGGACAAAACAAGGCTGCACACTCTCTTCATATCTCTTCAACATAGTGCTGGAAGTCCTGGCTAGAGCAATAAGACAGTCGAAGGAGATCAAGGGGATACAGATGGGAAAGGAAGAAGTCAAATTATCACTATTTGCAGATGATATGATAGTATACGTGAGTGATCCCAAAACTCTACCAGGGAACTCCTACAGCTGATAAACACCTTCAGCAAAGCGACCAGATATAAAATTAACTCAAAAAAATCAGTAGCCCTCCTGTATACAAAAGACAAAAGGGCTGAGAAAGAAATTAGAGAAACAACACCCATCACAATAGCCACAAATGACATAAAGTACCTTGGTGTAACCCTAACCAAGCAAGTCAAAGACTTGTATGAAAAAAATTTCAAGTCTCTGAAGAAAGAATTAGAAGAAGATGTCAGAAGATGGAAAGATCTCCCATGCTCATGGCTTGGCAGGATTAACATAGTAAAAATGGCCATTTTACCAAAAGCAATCTACAGATTTAATGCAATTCCCATCAAATTGCCAACACAATTCTTTACAGAACTGGAAAGAAAAATTCTCAACTTCGTATGGAATAAAAAGCAAATGAGAATTTCTAAAACAATCCTCTACAATAAAAGATCTTCTTGAGGTATCTCCATCCCTGATCTCAAGCTGTACTACAGAGCAACAGTTATAAAAACTGCATGGTACTGGCATAGAAACAGAATGGTGGATCAATGGAATCAAACAGAAGACCCAGAAATAAACCCACACACTTATGGACACCTGATTTTTGACAAAGATGTCAAAACCATACAATGGAAAAAAGATAGCATCTTCAACAAATGGTGCTGGTCCAACTGGATGTCTACATGTAGAAAAATGAAAATAGATCCATACTTATCACCCTGCACAAAACTGAAGTCCAAGTGGATCAAAGACCTCAACATAAAACCAGACACATTAAATCGACTAGAAAAAAAGTGGGGAATACCCTAGAACTCATTGGTACAGGAGAAAACTTCCTGAAAAGAACACCAACAGCACAGGCTCTAAGAGCAACAATCAATAAATGAGACCTCATGAAACTGAAAAGCTTCTGTAAAGCAAAGGACACTGTCATTAAAACAAAGCGACTGCCTACAGATTGGGAAAGAATCTTCACCAACCCTTTATCTGACAGAGGACTCATATCCAGTATATATAAAGAACTAAAGAAGGTGAAAAGCAGGAAACCAAGTAATCCACTTAAAAAATGGGGAACAGAGCTAAAGAGAGAATTCTCTGTAGAGGAATATTGAATGGCAGAGAAGCACTTAAAGAAATGCTCAACCTCATTAGCCATTAGGAAATGCAAATCAAAACGAACCTGAGATTTCACCTTACACCCATCACAATGGCCAAGATCAAAAACTCAAGGGACAACACATACTGGAAAGGTTGTGGAGAAAGGGGAACCCTTCTCCACTGCTGGTGGGAATGTAAACTTGTACAACCACTCTGGAAATCAATCTGGCGCTTTCTCAGACAACTAGGAATAGCGCTTCCTCAAGATCCAGCCATACCACTCCTAGGCATATATCCAAAAGAGGCTCAAGTACACAAAAAGGACATTTGCTCAACCATGTTTGTAGCAGCTTTATTTGTAATAGCCAGAAGCTGGAAACAGTCCAGATGCCCCTCAACTGAAGAATGGATGCAGAAACTGTGGTACATCTATACAATGGAGTATTACTCAGCAATGAAAAATAAGGAAATCATGAAATTTGCAGGTAAATGTTGGGACCTGGAAAGGATCATCCTGAGTGAGTCGTCCCAGAAGCAAAAAGACACACACAGTATATACTCACTCATAAATATACAGCATAGAATAAACCCACTAAAATCTGTACATCTAAACAAACTAAGCAAAAGAGAGGACCCTAACTAAAAATGCTCAATCCCCATTCTGAAAGGCAAAGAGGATAGACCTCAGAAGAAAAAGAAAACAGGAAACAACCTCGGAACCTGCTACAGAGGTACTCTGAAAGCCAAAAGAAGAAAACAGGAAACAACCTTGGAACCTGCCACAGAGGGCCCCTGAAAGCCTCTGCTGTGCAGACTGTCAAAGCAGATGCTGAGCCTGATGGCCAACTGTCAGGCAGAGTGAATGGAATTATGTAAGAAGTGGGAAATAGCAAGAGCTGGAGAGGACAGGAACTTCAGAAGGAGAGCAACAGAACAAGAAAATTTGAACACAGGGAACTTTCCAGAGACTCATACTCCAACCAAGGACTATCTGTGGAGATAACCTTGAACACTGACAATGCAGCCACTTCTGATGAGAACTGATAGAGTAAGATCAGAAAGAAGGAGAGGAGAACCTCCCCTAACAGTGGACTTGGGGAGGGGCATGCATGCAGAAAAGGTGGGAGGGTGGGATCAGGAGGGGAGGAGGGAGGGACTTATGGGGGATACAAAATGAATGAAGTGTAATTAATAAAAGTTAAAAAAAAAGAAGCACTCATAATTCTCATATTTGCTTCTCTGGCCTTTGGTTAGACTTTTAAGAAATCTCATTTATTTATTTATTTATTTATTTATTTATTTTTTATGTAACGATTGAGCTTGTATACACTGGAAAATTTCAGAAGACTAGAAAGTCAACTCTTTCTTATCAATAATGTGTAAAATTTTACAGTCCACTATTAGATATGAGAAATAAACTAGCATAAAAAAATCTGAGCACAGGAGTCTTCCATGAGACTGACACTTCAACCAAGTAGCATTCATGGAGATAAACTAGAATCACTGCATAGATGTAGCTGATGGCAGTTCAGTTTCCAAGTGTGTTCCATAGTAATGGGAACAGGGACTCTCTTTGACATGAACTGACTGGCCTGATCTTTAATCACCTCCCCTGAGGAGGGAGCAGCCTCACCAGGCCACAGAGGAAGACAATGCAGCCACTCCTGATAAGACCTAATAGACTAGGATCAGAAGGAAAGAAAATAAGAACTCCCCATCAGTGGACTTGGAGAGGGCATGCATGGAGAAAGAGGAGGAAGGAAGGATTGGGAGGGGAGGAGGAAGGGAGTTACAGAGGGGATACAAAGTGAATAAAGTTTGTTTAAAGTATTGGAGAGATCAGGGATACAAGGCACATATCTAAATATAGTAAAGGTAGTATACAGCAAGCCTATAGGCAACATCAAACTAAACGGAGAGAAACTTAAAGCAATCCCACAGAAACAGGGACAAGGCAAGGCTGACCACTCTCTCCATATCTCTTCAGCATAGTTCTGGAAGTCCTTGTTAGAGCAATAAGACAATAGAGATCAAGGAAATACAAATCAGAAAGGAAGAAGTCAAAGTTTCACTATTTTCAGATGATATTATAGTATACACGAGTAACCCCCAAAATTCTACCAGGGAACTCCTACAGCTGACTAACACCTTCAGCAAAATGGCTGGATACAAAGTTAACTCAAAAAAAAAAAATCGGTAGCCCGTCTGTATACAAAAGACAAAAAGGCTGAGAAACAAATTAGGGAAATAACACCCTTCACAATACCCAAAAAAGACATAAAGTGGCTTGGTGTGACCCTAACCAAGCAAGTCAAATACTTGTATCAAAAGAACTTCTAGTCTCTGAAGAAAAAATTAGAAGAAAATATCAGAAGATAGAAAGATCTCCCATACACATTACTTGGCAGAATTAATATAGTAAAAATGGCCATCTTACCAAAAGCAATAGACAGATCCAATGCAATTCCCATCAATTACCAACATGAACTTGAAAGAAAAATTGTCAGCTTCATATGGAATAACAAGAAACCCAGAATTGCTAAAACAATCCTCTACAATAAAAGATCTTCTGGAGGTACCTCCATCCCTGATCTCAAGCTGTACTGTAGAGCAACAGTAATAAAAACTGCATGGTACTGGCATAAACAGAATGGTGGATTGATGGAAAATAATACAAGAACCATTCATGGACACCTGATCTTCAACAAAGATGCCAAAACCATACAATGGAAAAAAAGATAGAATCTTCAACAAATGGTTCTGGTCTAACTGGATATCTACACGTAGAAAAATGCAAATAGATCCATACTTATCACCCTGAAGAAAACTAAAGTCCAAGTGGATCAAAGACCTCTACATAAAACCAGACAAATTATCAGTTAGAAGAAAAAGTGGGGAAAATCCTTGAACTCATTGGCACAGCAGACAACTTCCTGAACAGAACACTAACAGCACAGGCTCTAAGAGCAACAATCAATAAATGGAAACTCATGAAACTGAAAAGCTTCTGTAAAGCAAAGGACACTGTTGTAAGAACAAACAACAGGCTACAGACTGAGAAAGGATCTTCACCAACCCTCTATCTGACAGAGGACTAATATCAAGAATATATAAAGAACTCAAGAAGTTAAACAGCAACAACTCAAGTAATCCAATTAAAAAATGGGGTACAGAGCTAAACAGAGAATTCTCTGTAGAGGAATATCGAATGGCAGAGAAACAAAGAAATGCTCAAAGTCCTTAGTCATCAGGGAAATGCATATCAAACAACCCTGAGATTTCACCTTACACCCAGCAGAATGGTAAGAAGAATAACTCTAGTGACAACACATGCTGGAGAGGTTGTGGAGAAAGGGGAACCCTACTACAGTGCTGGTCAGAATGTAAACATGTACAAACACTTTGGAAATAAATCTGGCACTTTCTCAAACACTTGGGAATAACGCTTTCTCATTATTCAGCTATACCACTGCTAGGCATATATCCAAAAGACGTTATCTCAACCATGTTTGCAGCAGCTTTATTTGTAAGAGCCAGAAGTTGGAAACAACCCAGATGCCCCTCAGTAGAGGAATGGATACAGAAATTGTGGTACATCTGCACAATGGAATACTACTCAGCAATCAAAAATGAGGAAATCAAGAAATTTGCAGGCAAATGGTGAGAACTGGAAAAGATCATCATGAGTGAAGTATCCCAGAAGCAGAAAAACACACAGGATATATACTCACTCATAAGTGGATAGTAGACATATAATAAAGGGTAAACATACTAAAATATGTACACTTAAAGAAGCTAATCAGGAAGGAGGACTCTAGCTAAGATGCTCAATCCCCATTCAGAGAGGCAAAGAGGATGGACATTAGAGGAGGGAGAAAACGGAAAAGGACAGGAGCCTACCACAAAGGACCTCTGAAAGGTTCTACCCTGCAAGGTATCGAAGCAGATGCTGAGACTCATATCCAAACGTTGGGCAGAGTACAGGGAATCTTAGGAAAGAAGTGGGAGATAGTAAGACTTGGAGAAAACAGGAGCTCCACAAGGACAGTGACAGATCCTAAAAGTCTGGCCAAAGGGGTCTTTTCGGAGAATGATACTCCAGCCAACTACCACTCATGGGGATGGCCTGGAACCACTGCACAGAGGTAGCCTATGGCAGTTCAGTATCCAAGTGGCCTCCATATTAATGACAACAGGGACTGTCTCTGACAGGAACTGATTGGCCTGCTCTTTGATCATCTCCCTGTGACGGGGGAGGAGCCTTACCAGGCCAGAGAAGAAGACAATGCAGGTACTCCTGATGACAACCTGATAGACTAGGATCAGAGGGAAGGGGAGGAGGACCTCCCTTATCAGTAGACTGGGAAAGGGACAGGGGTGGGGAAGAGGGAGAGTGGGATTGTGAAGGGAGGAGGAAGGGAGCTACAGGGGGTGATACAAAGTGAATTAAGAGTAAGTAATAAAAATAAGAATAATGATAAAAAAGATTCAGTTGTCTTTGGTGTTGAAAACTAGAGGACCACAAGAAGCCAGGGAAACAGATCAGGTCAAGTTCAGGCCCACCCACACAATCACAACTCATATCACATACAATATTTTTTGCACAGTACTTCTG
>NW_026594216.1:222287-258013 GCF_907164565.1 Psammomys obesus | reverse complement strand
CAGAAGTACTGTGCAAAAAATATTGTATGTGATATGAGTTGTGATTGCGTGGGTGGGCCGAAACTTGACCTGATCTGTTTCCCTGGCTTCTTGTGGTCCTCTAGTTTTCAACACCAAAGACAACTGAATCTTTTTTATCATTATTCTTATTTTTATTACTTACTCTTAATTCACTTTGTATCACCCCCTGTAGCTCCCTTCCTCCTCCCTTCACAATCCCACTCTCCCTCTTCCCCACCCCTGTCCCTTTCCCAGTCTACTGATAAGGGAGGTCCTCCTCCCCTTCCCTCTGATCCTAGTCTATCAGGTGTCATCAGGAGTACCTGCATTGTTTTCTTCTCTGGCCTGGTAAGGCTGCTCTCCCCTCAGGGGAGATGATCAAAGAGCAGGCCAATCAGTTCCTGTCAGAGGCAGTCCCTGTTCTCATTACTATGGAGGCCACGTGGATACTGAACTGCCATAGGCTACCTCTGTGCAGTGGTTCCAGGCCATCCCCATGAGTGGTCCTTGGCTGGAGTGTCATTCTCAGAAAAGACACCTTTGCCCAGACTTTTAGGATCTGTCACTGTCCTTGTGGAGCTCCTGTTCTCTCCAAGTCTTACTATCTCCAACTTCTTTCATAATATTCGTTGTACTCTGCCCAACGTTTGGCTATGAGTCTCAGCATCTGCTTCGATACCTTGCAGGGTAGAACCTTTCAGAGGTCCTCTGTGGTAGGCTCCTGTCCTTTTCCGTTTTCTCCCTCCTCTAATGTCCATCCTCTTTGCCTCTCTGAATGCGGATTGAGCATTTTAGCCAGAGTCCTCCTTCCTGATTAGCTTCTTTAAGTGTACATATTTTAGTATGTTTACATTTTATTATATGTCTACTATCCACTTATGAATGAGCATATATCCTGTGTGTTTTTCTGCTTCTGGGATACTTCACTCATGATGTTCTTTTCCAGTTCTCACCATTTGCCTGCAAATTTCTTGATTTCCTCATTTTTGATTGCTGAGTAGTATTCCATTGTGCAGATGTACCACAATTTCTGTATCCATTCCTCTACTGAGGGGCATCTGGGTTGTTTCCAACTTCTGGCTCTTACAAATAAAGCTGCTACAAACATGGTTGAGATAACGTCTTTTGGATATATGCCTAGCAGTGGTATAGCTGAATCATGAGGAAGCGTTATTCCCAAGTGTTTGAGAAAGTGCCAGATTTATTTCCAAAGTGTTTGTACAAGTTTACATTCTGACCAGCACTGTAGTAGGGTTCCCCTTTCTCCACAACCTCTCCAGCATGTGTTGTCACTAGAGTTATTCTTCTTACCATTCTGCTGGGTGTAAGGTGAAATCTCAGGGTTGTTTGATATGCATTTCCCTGATGACTAAGGACTTTGAGCATTTCTTTGTTTCTCTGCCATTCGATATTCCTCTACAGAGAATTCTCTGTTTAGCTCTGTACCCCATTTTTTAATTGGATTACTTAAGTTGTTGCTGTTTAACTTCTTGAGTTCTTTATATATTCTGGATATTAGTCCTCTATCAGATATAGGGTTGGTGAAGATCCTTTCTCAGTCTGTAGCCTGTTGTTTTGTTCTGACAACAGTGTTCTTTGCTTTATAGAAGCTTTTCAGTTTCATGAGTTCCCATTTATTGATTGTTGCTCTTAGAGCCTGTGCTGTTAGTGTTCTGTTCAGGAAGTTGTCTGCTGTGCCAATGAGTTCAAGGATTTTCCCCACTTTTTCTTCTAACTGATTTAATTTTTCTGGGTTTATGTAGAGGTCTTTGATCCACTTGGACTTTAGTTTTCTTCAGGGTGATAAGTATGGATCTATTTGCATTTTTCTATGTGTAGATATCCAGTTAGAGCAGCACCATTTGTTGAAGATGCTATCTTTTTTTCCATTGTATGTTTTTGGCATCTTTGTCAAAGATCAGGTGTCCATGAGTGTGTGCGTTTATTTCTGGGTCTTCTATTATTTTCCATCAATCCACCATTTTGTTTACGCAAGTACCATGCAGTTTTTATTACTGTTGCTCTACAGTACAGCTTGAGATCAGGGATGGAGGTACCTCCAGACAATCTTTTATTGTAGAGGATTGTTTTAGCAATTCTGTATTTCTTGTTATTCCATATGAAGTTGAGAATTTTTCTTCCAAGTTCTGTAAAGAATTATGTTGGTAGTTTGATGGAAATTGCATTGGATCTGTAGATTGCTTTTGGTAAGATGGCCATTTTTACTATGTTAATCGTGCCAAGCCATGAGCATGGGAGATCTTTCCATCTTCTGATATCTTCTTCTAATTCGTTCTTCAGAGACTTGAAATTTTTTTCATACAAGTCTTTGACTTGCTTGGTTAGGGTCACAACAAAGTACTTTATGTCTTTTGTGACTATTGTGATGGGTGTTCTTTCCCTAATTTCTTTCTCAGCCCTTTTGTCTTTTGTATACAGGAAGGCTACTGATTTTTTTCAGTTAATTTGTATGCAGCCACTTTGCTGAAGGTGTTTATCAACTGTAGGAGTTCCCTGGTAGAGTTTTTGGGATCACTCACGTATACTATCATATCATCTGCAAATAGTGATACTTTGACTTCTTCCTTTCTGATTTGTATTCCCTTGATTTCCTTCAATTGTCTTATTGCTCTTACAAGGAGTTCCAGAACTATATTGAAAAGATATGGAGAGAGTGGTCAGCCTTGCCTTGTCCCTTCTTTCAGTGGGATTGCTTTAAGTTTCTCTCTGTTTAATTTGATGTTGACTATAGGCTTGCTGTATACTGCCTTTACTATGTTTAGATATGTGCCTTGTATCCCTGATCTCTCCAATATTTTAAACATACTTTATTCACTTTGTATCCCCTCTGTAGCTCCCTTCCTCTTCTTTTCCCAATCTTTCCCTTCCTTCTCTTTCTCCATGCATGCCCCTCTCCAAGTCCACTGAAAGAAGAAGTCTTATTTTCCTTCCTTCTGATCCTAGTCTATTAGGTCTCATCAGGACTGGCTGCATTGTCTTCCTCTGAGGCCTGTTAAGGCTGCTCCCCCCCTCAGGGGGAGGTGATCAAAGAGCAGGCAGATCAGTTCATGTCAAACACAGTCCCTGTTCCCATTACTATGGAACCCACTTGGACACTGAACTGCCATCAGCTACATCTATCCAGGGGTTCTAGGTTATCTCCATGAATGCTACTTGGTTGGATTATCATTCTCAGGGAAGACCCCTATGCTCAAATATTTTTATGCTAGTTTATTTCTCAAACCTAATAATGGACTGTAAAGTTTTACACATTATTGATAAGAGTTGACTCTCTAGTCTTCTAGAATTTTCTACTGTATACAAACTCAATTGTTACATAAAAAAATAAATTAGATTTCTGAAAATTCTAACCAAAGGGCAGAGAAGTAAATATGAGAATGGTGAGTGCTTCCAAATGACATGATTAGTGATGGAAGCATATGAGGAAGCGTTTTGTAAGTATCATTTGGAAAGATATATAGAACAGAAATACTCTGTACTATAAACAAGTAGAGCAAAAAAGCAAGACTGAAAGTACTTTGGAACACTGAAATAAAATAATATTTGTAGCATTTCACTGAAAGATTAAGTGGAGGTTAGGTCAAAATGATGAGCTGAAAAGAAACTATATCTGATGACAGAAAATGAGAACAAATTCTATTCAAGAGGCAATGAAAAGTAGTTAATCCTTGTACTAAGTTTACATGGAATTAGGGGCATATAAAGGGAAATTTGGAAAAAAAGAAGGAGCCTAGCAAAAAAAAAAAAGCTTGAATGATTAACTCATAATGCCATAGTGATATAAAATACAACATAGGGACATGAGAAGAGAGGAGACTCCTAGATCAATGAACAAACACTGTAACACCTGATATTTATGTGTTGTGGGGAATCACAGGAGGAAAAAGCACCTAGAACAAATCTGTGGTGAAGCTTTTAAACATCAAGAAGACTTTGAAGTCATTAAGAGAGACATGGATATGAGAAAGAAGGTGTGATCAACAAGAAAATACTACACTCTGAATGCCCCCATGTGCTCATACTCTGATAGCTACTTGTGTTATATTTAATGTTGAGGCCAGCAACAAGCATGGATATATTATAGGAAAGCATCAACTGAGTGTAGAAGAAATTAGAACAATTGGCAAGGGAACAGGGTAGAATGATGAAGAGCTGTAGGAAATATAATTTAAAAAAAGGGAAATAAAATTTTGAGATTTAGAGAGCATGTCAAGAAAGTACTGGGTTCTGGCAATGAGTAAATGAGAGTCTTCAAAAAATGCATCATAACATACACTGGATGTTGATTCAAAGTATATACCTCCTTGTGAAGTACTCTGACCTGGCCCTCCATCATGCTGCCACCTAATTGGGACTGTACCTCTGTCTTCAGGCCATTTTATTCTATTGGCCAGTTGCTGCAAAATGGTGCCCCCACCCTCGTGTCTGCAGCACTCAGGAGAGCAGGCCTCCACTGGCCAGCACAACAAAGCTGCCCCAGGAAGCAGGGTTTGCAAGTGAGTGTTGGAAAGCTGGCCTTGCCACTTGTCTGCCATGTAGATGCCCCATGCCCCCACTGTCTCTTGCCTTTTATTGCCTTCAGCAGGCAGGCAAGCAGGTCCTGGACTTGCCTGGGTGGCACAGTGAAGCTGATCCTGGAGGCATGAGAGAACTGGTCCTGCCACTTGTGTGCTGAGCTGAGGCAAGGGCACAGCCTGTACAGCTTGTGGCAGGTGAGAGAGCTCTAGGGTCATGAGAGCAGGAGAGCTGGCTCGGCCCCTTGCTGGCTGTAGCTGGTTCAACTACCAGGGGCAGTGCTGGACAGCATTCCCTAGTAGTGTGTGTGTGTGTGTGTGTGTGTGTGTGTGTGTGTGAAAGCTGGTGGAGTGATCAACTCAGCTACTATCCAGACCCAAATCCAGGGTTGGGCTTGGCCTACCCGAACATCTTTCCAACCTATGAACTGCTGGCTCCACATATCCAAAATTGCAGGATCTCTGTGACACAGGGCAAAAAAACAAGATAATCCAGAGGGAACCTGATGGGGATTCAGTATTGTTAGAGTAGCAAGAGCCAGAATCCTTGAACTAGACCAATGACTCATTGTAACAAGCATTTGCAAGTAAAGATGGGTGGACACTCTGCCATATATTAAAATTCCATAATGAGATTGCCCTTTTGAGGAGAAAGCTACAAGGGTGGAGGGCAGGTACAAAGGTAGGAGGAGATGAGTGGGATTAGGGTGATGTCAAATTAAATAAGAATCAATAAAAAGTTAAATTAAAAAATATGAATCAATGTGAAGACATTCACTCTTCTTGAGTGATGACAAGGGGAAAAATCACAAGTTTGTTGATTCACTACTAGACTGTCCACTCTTTACAATTTATTTATGTTTGTAAGCTGCTCTATGAAAGCAGTTATCAGCGTTGTTCCTGGGTTGGAGCCCAGCCTTCCCTTCTTGTCAAATAAAGAAAAAAATATTTCCCTGTCAATGTTGCCTTCTCAAGGAGTCTGGACCTTTCTAGAAACCATCAAGATAAACATTTTAGAGCAATCAAATTAAGAGAGAATCTGATCAGGCATGGGAGAGGAAGCAGAGTGTGAATATGAGCAGAGGAGAAGAGAGCAGTGAAGCTCTCTAATGAGACAAGAGACTAACATCTTTCAAATCACTAGTTGATTGATTAATGCTATTTTTTTTCTGCCCCTTGAGCAATTTTGTTCATTTCCTTTTTTTAATTTTATTTTTATATTAATTACAGTTTATTCACTTTGTATCCCAGTTTTAGCACACTTTCTCATTCCCTCCCAAGCCCACCTTCCCTTCCTTATCTCCTCCCATGACCCTCTCCAAGTTCACTGACAGGGGAGGTCCTCCTCCCCTTCTATCTTACCATGGCCTATCAGGTCTCATCAGGACTGGCTGCATTGTCTTCCTCTGTGGCCTGGCAAGGCTGCTCCCTCTTCAGAGGAAGGTGATCAAAGAGCCAGCCATTGAGTTCATGTCACAGACAGTCCCTGTTCCCATTACTAGGAAATCCACTTGGACACTGAGCTGCTATAGGCTACATCTGAGCAGGGGTTCTAGGTCATATCCATGAATGGTCGTTGGTTGGAGTATCAGTCTCAGAAAAGTCCCCTAGGCACAGATATTTTGGTTCTGTTGCTCTCCTGTGGACCTCCTGTCTTCTCCAGGGATTTCTATCTCCCCCTTCTTTCACAAGATTCCCTGCACTCTGCCAAAATATTGGTTATGAGTCCTAACATATGGTTTAATACACTGCTGGTTAGAGTCTTTTAGAGGTGGTCTGTTGTAGGCTCCTATCTTGGTACAGTTTTTTTTGTTTTGTTTTGTTTTGTTTTCATTTTCAGGTCCAAAGTATAGAGTCTGGGATTGCAGCTTTTGACAAAACTTTAGAGACAAATCTTAACTCTGGATGATAGGTCTCCTGCAGCCTTATAGACTCACTTTTCATCAAACCTCAGTGGTGTTTAAACAGGAGTAGAAATGTGTGTGTTTCTAAGGCAGATTTGTTTTATGTCTCTATAATTTGAAAACTTAGCATAGCCCTGTATATTTTCACTTTAATCAAATGAATTAACTACCTTTTTCTAAGCTGTACATTTTGTTTTTTTTTTAATTTGCAAAATGTTGTTTTATTGCATTCACAGCTGGAAAGCTAATAATACCTGAAAAGATATTTTCCATTCTAGTCAAACTCAAATAATAGTGTCTACATTTTCATTTAACAGAAAATAAGTCTGAAAGATATTAATCTCTAAATCCCTGCCATTCATCATCAAGCACAAATTAGGTAAGTGCCTGCTGTACATTTTCAACTTTGAAAGGTAAGACAAACTCAGCTAAAACTCTTCAGTCTGGAAGCAACAACATTATATCCTTCAAAATTGGTGTTATCTTCTAGTGGTGATAAATGAAGAAATGGAAAGACTTGGGGTAGGAATATAGATACTCAAGTCCATGTTTGGTTACATGTTGAGTTCATTGTGAACTTGGCATGCATAATACCATTTCAAAAAAGAAAAGCACAGCATCATGGTGTCCTGTGCTGTATATATGTATGTCTTAGTATCCCATCTTACTGATTTTTAACAATATTTCCGTCTTAGATATTAGTAAAGTTTTATATCAAACACAACCAGAAACAGCTATCTAAGACCAATATGAATTGTACAATAAAACAAATGTAGGTATTAACCTTTGCTTCCTCCTTTCAGAGGGTAAAAGACATAGCTGCAGGTACTAAGTACCTAAATATCATAATTCACTCCAAGTCATTTCCCTGGTTAGTAAGACAATGAAAAGAAGAATAGCAATTTAATAAGATGTGGGTAAATTTGGATGGTTGTAATAAAGTTTGGTTATGATATACTATTTAAACACTAAGGGCTGTGCAGCTTAGAATGGATGGTTCACTGAACCACATCAAAACCACAGTTTATCAAACTGATAGACAAATTTCAGCCCTATACAATGATTTTTAAAGTTTCCTTTCTTATATTAATTGTTTTTTTTCCTTATAAAGAAATGAGCAGATCTTTAAAGCCAAAGTCTCAATATAATACTTATTGTATTGATTTGCCTATTGAGATTTCACCTCACACCCAATAATGGGTAAGATCAAAAACTCAAGTGACAATACATGCTGGAGGGTGTGGAGAAAGGGGAACACTCTTCCATTGCTAGTGGGAACATAAACTTGTACAACCACTTTGGAAATCAATCTGGTGCTTTCTCAGACAACTAAGAATAGTGCTAATTCAAGATCCAGGCATATGCAATATATGCCTAGGCATATATCCAAAATATGCTCAAGTATACATCAAGAACATTTGCTCAACCATGTTCGTAGCAGTTTTATTTGTAATAACCAGAACATGGAAACAACCCAGATATCCCTCAACTGAGGAATGGATACAGAAATTGTGGTACCTTTACACAATGGAATATTACTCAGCAATTAAAAACAAGGAAATCATGAAATTTGCAGGCAAATGGTAGGAACTAGAAAAGACAATTCTGAGTGAGATGTCCCAGAAACAGAAAGGCACACACTTAAAATGGACATTATACATGTAATATAGGATAAAAATACTAAAATCTGTACACCTAAAGAAGCTAAACAAAAAAGATCCTCAGTAAGATGATCTATCCTCACTCAGAAAGGCAAACAGGAAGGACATCAAAGGAGGGAGAAAACAGGGAAAAGGAAAGGAGCCTACCACAGAGGGCCTCTGAAAGACTCTACCCAGCAGTGTATCAAAGCAGAAGCTGAGACTCATAGCCAAACTTTGGGCAGAGTGCAGGAAATCTAATGAAAGAAGGGCGAGATAAAAAGACCTAGAGGGAACAGCAGCTCCACAAGGAGAGCAACAGAACCAAACAATCTCTGAGCTCAGGGGTCTTTTCTGAGACTGATATTTCAACCCAGGAATATGCATGGAGATACTCTAGAACCCCTGCACAGATGTAGCCCATTACAGCTCAGTCTGTACATAGGTACCCTAGTAAGGGGAACAGGGGACTATCTCTTACATGAACTCAGAGACTGGGTCTTTAATCACCTCACTCTGAGAGTGGTCCAGCCTTACTAGGACACAGAGGAAAACAATGCAGCCTGATGAGACTTGATAGGCTAGGGTCAGAGGGAAAAGAAAGAGGACCCCCTCTATCATTAGACTTGGGTAGGGGCATGGGAGGAGGTGAGGGAAGGAGAGAGGGATTGGAAGGAGAAAATGGAGAGGGCTGCAGCAGGTATACAAAGTGAATAAACTGTAATTAATAATAAATAAATAACAAAAAAGAAATGCTTATTATATTACAACAACAAAGTTCTCAAATTAAACTTCAGAGTGCCTTTGGGTTGTAACTAGGCAAGTTTTTGGTATCCTGTGCTTCCTAAGAAAAAAGTAAAATGATGAAACTTCCTTTTTAATATTCATTCAAAAATCTTCTAAGAGAAGGTTTTCATTTAATATCTATTTTATCATTTTTTTTCTGGGACGTAGTTTCTAATTTAGATGATAATAACCCTGGTATTTGCCATCTCTGTGTTTTAGAACAAGATTCTGATGAAGTAATTATATAACATGGCTCTCTGCATCCCACTGAGTATCCTAAATCATCACAAGTGGTGCAAGGAAAAAGTTCCCACATTTTGTTCCTTCAGAACATTTAGAGCAAGATTTTCTTTGTCAGTCTGATGATAGTCATGGACTACATCAGAACAAGTACAATTTTTGTCTCCCTCATACTTGGGTGATGCTAACATATTTCAAGAAAACAAGGCATTGCATGTCTTGAATGAGGGTTTATGTTTCTTGATGCTGTAAATTTTATTAAAATTTTTTTCATGTAATGTACGTGATCATATTCTTTCCCTGCTTGATATATGTGGTCTGGGTGTGTTATTATATTCTTTTAGACACAGGGGCTTTAAACTACACCTAGAAGATCTGTTACTTACTAACTTGTGTAATTAGAACTTTTGTCAATCCTACTTCTTCTGTCTCTATTGCTACAGAATTAAAAGCATGAGAAATCATGCAAAGTTCTAAAAGACCTGTCATTCACATAGAAAAATAAAAAAAATACATATTAAAGATAGCAGACAGGTTTTGCTAAATACTCAGAACCAAGTCCATGGTAGCATTTATATACTAATTTTACAAGGTTGGGGGTAAAGGCCATGAAACTTTCTTTATTCCATACCCTACCTGCTGTTGGACTGAATTTTGACTCTATTTGTAGAAATAAGTTTTGTTTTTATCTGTATGAAACTTTCCATTCCCTATACACTCTATTCTTTCCACCACTACATAAAATAAAACTCTGTGATATCTGAAAAGCACTAACAAAGTGCCAGGGAAGAAGAAATGGGAAAAGGGGTCTCAATTTGACCCCTGTCAATATTAGGAAGGGAAGAAGACAAAGAAATTAAGCAGTAGACTGAAAGTCCCTTTGGAAGAGAACAGTTTATATTGCAAATGAGCACAATAGAAGTAAAAGTAGAGAGTGACTTGGGCACAGCTAATAGAATATTCCTTGTTACATAGAGTCTACCCATGGATCAAAAGCAGGAAAATCATATATTTAAGCCTAATAAAGACTGTGGAGTCCCCAAATTAGGCTATGAAAAAAAATGTATCTGCATTCTTGGCATTTTGTCCACACACAGAGTAGATTTTGAAGTTGAAGATGCAACAGGAGCAAACTGTCTCATTGTTAACTCTCAGAGCTATGGTGATAGGCAAGAAAATAGAGAAGGCTGTTAAGATTGGCATAATCTATCATCAGTGAATGGGGAGTACAAATTCAGTGATTTCTATGTTGTGAAGATCATGGAAAAGAAGAGTTCAGAAGAAATGCTGGTAATAACCTTGAATGAGAAGGTGAAGTTTAAAGCAATTAATTCAAATGATGTGGGAATGAGAAAGAGGGTATAGCATAAAGAGACATCCAACCTGCATTGCACATCCCCCTATGCTTAGAGTCTAATTGCTAACAGTGTTATGTTCAATGTTGAGGTCATGATCTGATGGCTGCTTGTATGGTGCTCAATGATGAGGTTGGAATCACTCTGAGAAATATCATGGTGAATAATCAACTGAGCATGGAGGTGACATGCAAAGCATTTGTAATGTGATGAGCTATAACAGACAAGAGAAATATGAAAAATAGTCAAAGAAAAGGGAGAAAGATTTTGGTATCAAGAAAAATGTGCTAGAAAGACCCATTTCTTATAATTTGTTCTGACAACTGACATCAGAGAAGGAATAAGTGTGAATAGGATTGCTATTCATGAGTTATGAAGACTGAAAGACAGTCAATTTGTTGATTCACTTTCTGACTGTCCACTGTTTGTGTGGTATCTTTAATTTATAAGCCCACATATCACAGTATTGTTTATCTGTGTGTTTCTCTGTCTTTGGCCTAATTTACCTTCCAAGAATATTAAATCAAGACAAGATCATTGCACTGTCAATACTGATGTCTCCAAGTGTCTGGATCCTTGTGAGCAATTACAAGGTAAACATTTCAGAGCAATTATGGAAAAGGAATATCTCCACAGGGAGAGGAGAGGAAGGATAATGTATGAATATAGACAAGGGGACAATAGCTCTGTCAAGGCAAGTGGCAAAGCTCTGCCTGATCACTGCCTAATATCTATCTTAATTATGTGATTATCAGACCTAGTCTCCATTTTTTTCTATCCCTGAAATAGTTGTGTTGATCACCAAATATGAACTCAAGAGTCTGATATAACAACTTTTAACTTAACCTGGAGACAGTACTAATTTTTAGTCACAGATCTTCTATTGCCTTGCAGCTTCACTCTTTACCAAACCTCAGTAGTCTGTAAATGGGAGGGGAAAGACAGTCCAATTATGTTTTTCCATAAGTGAAAATCTTAACATAGCCATGTATGTTTCCACTTCAAAAAATTAAATTATTCATTGTTTTTAATATTGTAAGCATTCAAGTTCAAAAGCTAGAACCACTGAGCTAAAACCCCAACTGCTAAAAACTATGACATGGCTTTCTCTGATGTATATGCTGTCTATTTTGATATCATAAGGTGAAGTGCACTTGGAATATACAGGTAAGAATATGGAAGCTCAGGGGAATCCAAGATGGCGGTGCTGGGAAGACACTGTGTCTGAGGAGCAAGACACCAATGTAGGCACAGCGACCAAGAGACTGAACTCTGGGCCCTAAAACACCAGCGACCATGTTTCCCAGGTGAGGGAAACTCCATGGTGTGAGAATCAGTTGGGTCCACTCTCAGATCACCCAGCCAGAACCCGGAAGAGATCACGAGTCGAGCAGGTACTTGGTAGCCAGATCAGAGCCACAAGCATGTGTGTCCTGATCACTTTTCCAGGCTGAACTGTGGGCATCAAAACACCAGAGAATGGGAGTCCCAGTTCCTATAAAACCCCACAGGGAAGGAAGGAAACAGGACTGACCTCAGGTCACCCAGTTTATATCTGGAAAATGTCCCACAGACTGGGAGCCCCACAGCACCAGCCCTGAGTGGGGCTCCAGCTGTGAGCACAGTGACCTGCTGTGATTCTGACCCTCTGTCACAGACAGAACAGTGCGTCCCAGGGCACCAGAGACTGGGTTTTTCTGTCGGGAGAAAACCCCACAGGGAAGGAAGCAAACGGGACTGACGTCAGGTAACCCAATCTATCCCTTGACAATATCCCACAGACCAGTGGACAGCTGCCAGCCCAGAGACCTGCTGCACACCTGACTCTCCATCATAGATAGAGCTGTGAGGCCCAGGGTGCCAGAGACTTGGTTTCCCAGTTGGAGAAAACCCCACAGGAAGGGAAACAGCAGGTCCCAGCTTAGAGCACTCAGCCGACTCGCCCCATCCCCTCTCCCTCACCCCCACCCCCGCCACTGCCACCACACATGGGAAAGTTCTTGGGGAAAAATTCTAAGGTTCCTGCCCAGTCACCAGCTTGGAGCCACTACCTGCCAGCGCCTGCATATTCTAGCACACCACCCCAAACATCAAAGATGGGTCTTCCTGTTGGGAGGAAAACCCATGGTGGGGGAAACATCTGGCCCTACCTCAGGACACCTAGCTCTGGAAAAGTTTCTGGTTATCCACAGGCTCCAGACTCCAGCCCCCTGTGGCGTGCATGAGTGCTGTGCTTACCTGCCACTGATTACAACAAGGGTACTGGGGCACAGAGCTCCAACCTCAGACCTATAGAAGCTTGGGATCCCTTAGATCAAGCCCCAGATACTGCTCCAATGGGCAACCAGTTATCCATAACTAAACTGACTAAACCATGGGGCACCCAGACTACAGTAGCAGCTCACTAAATTTACAGCAAGAAACCCAGAAAGACACACACTTATGTAGTCACTCATAAGTAGATATTAGACATAAAATATAGGATAAACATACTAAAATCTGTACATCTAAGGGAGCTATTCAGGAAGAAGGACTCTGGCTAAGATGCTCAATCCCCATTCAGAAGGGCAAAGAGGATGGACATCTGAGGAGGGAGAAATCAGAGAACATGAAAGGAGCCTACCACAGGGGGCCTCTGAAAGGCTCTACCCTGCAGGGTTTTGAGGAAGATGCTGAAACTCATAACCAAACTTTGGGCAGAGTGCTGGGAATCTTATGAAAGAAGTGGGAGATAGTAAGACTTTGAAAGGACAGGAGCTCCACAAAGAGAGAAACAGATCCAAAACGTCTGGGCACAGGGGTCTTTTCTGAAAATGATACTTCAGCCAAGGACCACTCATGGAGATGGCCTGGAACCCCTGCACAGAGGTAGCCTATGGCAGTTCAGTATCCAAGTGGCCTCCATAGTAATGGGGTTAGGGACTATCTCTGACAGGAACTGATTGGCCTGCTCTTTGATCACCTCCCCCAGAGGGGAGGCCACAGAAGAAGACAATGAGACCTGATAAACTAAGATCAGAGTGAAGGGAAGGAGGATCTCCCTTATCAGTGGACTGGAGAGGGGCATGGGTGGGGAAGAGGGAGGGTGGGGCTGGGAGGGGAGGAGGGAGAAAGGTACAGGGGGGATACAAAGTGAATGAACTGTAATTATTAAAAATAAAAATAATTAAAACAATATGGATGCTCAAGAAGACCATCGTTGGGTCTGTGCTGGGTTTGCTACCAGTTTGGACTACATGTTATGCTTCTAAAGAAAGAAATTTTTTAAAAAGTAGAATCATGGTGAAACACTAACTTGTGGTCCTGTGGTCTGCAAGAGAATTCCTGAGTCCACCATCTTACTGAATTTTAGAAAGAAAGACCATTCTGAGTATTGACAGAGGTTGCATGTCAGTCACAATTCAGAAACAGCAATTCAAGACAAAAACAAGCATCAGAACACAGCGTATGAAAGAGATTGATACCATGGCTTTTTAGTGAGCAGTGCATTTCTCTCTGAAGATAAAATTAGTGGATTACAGATTTATTATCCTTCCATCATCATTTCCTTCTATGTCTGTTTCCTAGTAGGTAAAGTGAGGAAAACAGGAGAGCCTACCTTTCATGACGTAGGAAAATATGGTGTGGATAGACGTTAGTTTCTCAGAAAAAAAGCCTGGTGCTGATACGCCATGTGAGCCCTGGGAACTGTGTCTATTAGCATGGATGGATACTGTAACACAACAGATCATGGTACTAGCTTCATAATTTAATTACAGCTACTAATCAAATTAATTTTCTCTGTCACTCTTTTTTCCTTTAGAAGGACAGATATGACTAAGCAAATTTTAAAAACCAAGTACCTCCCAGTTTTCAGTATGTTGAAATACCTATTACTCTGAAGACACCACTTGCCCTGCCCTTTGGCTTGTTACCTGGCAATATTTTGGACACCCGCGCTTAATAAAAAAATAAAATCAGTGACCAGAGAGGAACTTTGCATGATTGACTCACTCATTTCTGAAGAACAGTTTCTTTCTAAATCCCACTTTATTATCCCATTTACAATACTAAGTATTCAACCTTGATGACACTATTCATTTCCTATGTAATAAGCTGTTGATTTCCACAACAAAAACCTGAGTCACTAGTATATTACCTGACTCCCCACAAACAATCGAGTGAATAAAACTTACACCAAAGTGATGGAAAATCTACAGTTCAGATCCTTAATTGATTCAGAACAATTAGAATAAGATTTCTGTCTTGTGATGAATCAGAATAGTTAAAACTTTCTGGATGACATTAATATGTTGTAGTAAAGCAAAATGTACCAGATAGGTATATAAATTATGTGTTCCTGTGTGATCTTTCCTTTTCTTACTCTGCCAGGTTTTAGGATCTGGGTAATGCTGCACTCATTAAAAAAAAAAAAAAAGCTTATAAGCATGCCTTGAAAACTATCTGGAATTATTTGGTTAGTATAGATTGGCTGTTCTTTGAAGATTTGGTAGAAATCTTAGTGGTCCTAGGATTTACAGTATTACAAATCACACTGCTCTTTCAAGAAAAAAAAAAGGGGGGGAGGCCAAGGATTTTGATATTTCTCTTTTTCTGTTATTATAAAGGGACATTGAGCTGAAAACTCTCATTTTCATTTGGAGGCTGTCACTTTAGATCTGCCCCATAAGCTCTATACAAAAGTCCTATTGATCTTTGCTATTATATGTGGATTAGGCCAACACAATCCCGGTCCCATTACTTCCTTTAAAAAGAGTATTTTCACTAGCCATTGAATAAATAAGTTAATGCCTAAATTATTTCAGTAGAAAATCACATTCACCAGAATTTATTCCATGCAAGTACAGGTGTGACTTTAGTGGTTCATATTTGGTCTAGTATTCCGGGTTGCCATGCTCTAAGTGTAGTTACTGATTGCAAAGAGTTTTTATTTGAAGTATTTCAAGTCTTCTAGGCCAAAGGAATGCCATATATTGCTTCTGCCTAGTTTTTCAAAACATAGAAAGATGGCTCCTCATACATAATATATTTCCTTTGAGCGAATATTAAATTCAAGTGTGTTTGAAGACAGAATATTATAGCCAAGATGGTCATCAATTACATCAATTAAAGAACTGTGGACAACTCGTTAATTGTTGAGTGGTACTGACAAAATAAAGGAATGCTGATTAAGCATGGCTGACAGGTGGTATGAGTGCAAAGGTAATCTAGGGGAGAAGCAGAGGGCACGGGGAAGGGCATTTTTTCACTATACTCACATCACAGAGACTCTATTCTGCCTTCTATGTGTCTCCCTCAGTTTCAGGGCTATGGCCTCTCCTCCTCAGAATTGTCAGACTTTTATCAATACAGTCATCAGGTTCATGCACCACTACATGTTTTATTGGAAGAGCCTGGAGTAGAAGTAACACTGTAACATCAGAGAATTGTGTGTTGTGGAGATGATAGGAGGAAAAGGAGTCTAGAAGAAATTTGTGGTGAAGCTTTTCAACATCAAGAAGACTTTGAAGTCATCAAGAGAGACATCAATATGAGAAAGGTGTGATCTACAGGAAAATACTTCCAACTCCAAATGCTCTCATGTTCTCTGAGTCTGATAGCTACTTGTGTTATGTTTGATGTTGAGGCCAGCATCAAACATGAATATATTATACCAAAACATCAAGTGAGTGAAGAAATAAGTAGAACAATTGGCAAGGGGACAGTCTAGAATGGAGAAAAGGTGTAGAAAAATTAATCAAAGAAAGGGGGAAATAAACATTTGAGATATAGAGAGCCTGTCAAGAAAAGACTTGGTTCTGACAATGGGCAAATAAGTATTTTCAAAAATAATGAATCAATGTGAAGACATTCACTGTTTCCAGTGACGACAAGGGAGAAAAATCACCAGTTTGTTGATTCACTACCTGACTGTCCACTCTTTACAAGTTGCCTTTAATTTTTTTTTAATCAACACAGAATTGGCTTTAATTAAAGAAAGATGACTTTCTTAGTCAATTATATAAAAAATACATGTAATAATAAAATTGTCAGTAACTTTCAGCCTTTACTTCTCTTTTAAATTTTTTATTTCATTTTTATCAATTACAGATTATTCATTTTGTACTCCAGCTGTAGCTCTCTCCCCATCCCTTCCCAATCCCACCCTCCCTCTTTCTTCTTATCCTATGCCCCTCACCCAGTCCAATGATAGGAGAGGTCCTCCTCCCTTTCCATCTGACCCTAGTCTATCAGGTCTCATCAGGACTGGCTTCATTGTCTACTTCTGTGGCCTCGTAAGGTTGCTCCACTCTCAGGTGGAGGTGATCAAAGAGCCAGCCCATGAGTTCATGTCAGAGACAGTCCTTGTTCCTATTACTGGGGAACCATGTTAGACACTGAGCTGCCATGTGGCGGTTCCGGGAGGACACTATGCTTTTATGTTTATAATTTAGTCTATGAAAGCATTTATCAGTGTGGTTCCTGGGTTGGACCCCAGGCATCTCTTCTTGTCAAATAAAGACAATATTATTTCTCTGTCAATATTGACTTCTCATGGAGTCTGGACCTTTCTAAGAACCATCAAGATCAACATTTTGAAGCAATCAAATTAAGAGAGAATCTGATCAGGCATGGGAGAGGAAGCAGAGTGTGAATATGAGCAAGGGAGAGGAGAGCAGAGCAGCTCTCCAATGAGACAAAAGACCAACCTCTTTCAAATCATTAGTCAATTGAGTTATGCTATCTTTTTTTTTTCCTACCTCTTGAGCAGTTTTGTTCATTTTAAAGTCCAAAATATAGAGTTTGGGATTAAAGCTTTTGACAAAAGCTTGGAGACAAAACTCACCTCTGGATAATAGCTCTCCTAATGCCTTATAGACTCACTTTTCTTCAAAACTCAGTGTTGTTTAAATGGGAGTAGACAGGTGTGTGCTTCTAAGGCAGATTTGTTTTATGTCTCTACAATTTGAAAACTTAGCATAGCCCTGTGTAGTTTTACTTTAAACAAATGCATCAATTACCTTATTCTAAGGTGTAAACTTTCAACTTTGAAAGCTGAGACAACTCAGCTAAAACTCTTAAGTCTGGAAGCAACAACATTATATCCTTCAAAATTGGTGCTATCTTCTAATGATCAATGAAGAAATAGAAAGACTTGGAACATAGGGTATAAACTTGAGTATAAACTTGAGTATAAACACTCAAGTCCATCTTTGGTTACATGTTGAGTTCGTTGCCAACTTGGCATGCATAACACCACTTCAAAAAAGAAAAGCAGAGCATCATGGTGTCCCGTGCTGTGTATAAGTATGCCTGAGTATCCTGTCTTACTGATTTTTTTCTAATTCAATTTTTCATTAAATATTTATTTTTTATATTAATAACAGTTTATTTACTTTATATCCCAGCTGTAGTCCCCCTTCTCATTCCATCCCTATCCCACTCTCCCTCATGTCCTCCCTGCCCCTCTTTAAGTCCACTGATAGGGGAGGTCCTCCTCCCCTTCCATATGACCTTAGCTTATCAAGTCTCTTCAGGACTAGCTGCAATGCCCTCCTCTGTGGTTTAGAAAGGCTGCTCTTCAGGGGTGGGGAGGTCAAAGAGCCAGCCACTGAGTTCATGTCAGAGACAGTCCTGCCTTATTGATTTTTAACAATATTTCCATCTTAGATATTAATAAAGTTTTATATCAAACACAATCACAAACAACTATCTAAGACAAATATGAGTTGCACAATAAAACCTATGTAAGTAGCTGTTCTATGCTTCCTGCTTTCTGGGGGCAAAAGACACAGCTGCAGGTAATAAATAGCCTTATGTCATAATTCCTTCCATTTCACTTCCCTACTTGGTAAGACCATGAAAAAAAGACCACCAGCCTCATAAAATGTGGGTAAGTTTTGATGGCTAGAATAAAGCTTGGAAGTGATGTACTATGTGAGCACTGAGAGGTGTGTAGATTAGCACTGATGGTTCACTGAACCACACCAAAACCACAGTTCATCCACCTGATGGATAAATTTCAGCCATATACAATGGTTCTTCAAGTTTCTTTTCTTATATTACTTTTTTTTCCTCATAGAGGAAAGCAAATCTTTAAAGCCAAAGTACTACTGAAATGCTTATTGTATCTAAGTTCTCGAATTAAACTTCATACTGCCTTTTGATTGTAACTAGGCAAGTTCTTTGGTATCCTGTGCTTCCTAAGAAAAAAGTAAAGCGATTAAACTTCCTTTTTAATATTCATTCAAAATCTTCTAAGAGAAGGTTTTCATCTAATATCTATTTTATCATTCCCTTTCTGGGATCAGGTTTCCAATATAGATGATAGTAACCTTTCCTATGTTCTAAACTGGCATGCGCCATCTCTGGGTTTTAGAACAAGATCTTGGTGTACTAATTATATAAGATGTCTTTCTACATCCCATTGAGTGTCCTTAAACATAAAAAATGTTTCAAGAACAAAAGTTCCTATATTTTGTTCCTTCAGAACATTTAGAGCAAGATTTTCTTTGTCAGTCCGATGATTGTCATGAAATACATCAGAATGAGTACAATTTTCTTATCCCTGGTACATTGGTGATACTAACATATTTCAAGAAAACAAGGCATTGCATATCTTGCTTGGGATATGTGTTTCTTTATGCTGATGTTTTTATTAAATTTTTTTTTCATATAATATATTTGATCATATTCTTTCCCTGCTATAGAAAAATAAATTGGTAGAAAGTATCACAGTGCTGTGGATTCTGTTAATCCAGTGTTGAGATCTGGAATTAGATGAAAATATGAAAATACCAGTAGTTGGGTATTCATCATCTGAGCCCCAGCTCTTTTCTTAATGAAAATGACTGTGGGTACAATCTCTAATAGGGCCTGGGGAAAATCAATATTGAATAGTTTGGGCAATTATGATGCCTTATACCTGTAGAGAACTTTCAGTCCACATATGCAGAAAAGACAATAGTGTAAACTTAGTCTGTTTACACCTAGACTTGCCAAAAACAAACAACAAAAAAATGGGATAAAAACCAAATGCAAACAACAGAAAGGAAAGAAATTGACCTTTAATACTTTTTATTTGTAGAGATTTTTCTTAAGAGTGAACTCTTGCTCAACCCCACTAAAACATGTAACTCAAAGTCTTTAATAACAAATAATATCCATTAATGAAGCACATACATTATCAAATAAAAACTATTTTTTTTTCTGGCTTAATAGTTCAAGAAGTTGATCTTTTGTCATTTTAAAGTTTTGTGCTTTCCTGGCAAATGGAGCTAATCAGGTATGGGATGGTCCTCAGGAAGTTCCCTATGCATATGGTTTTGGTATGACAAGTACAGTCACTTAGATGTACTTAGGCCCCACATCTGAGGGGCAGGAATCCAAATGATCCTGCCCTCTCTCCTTAACCAAGCCTCCTGGCGGGGTACCATGATCTGTGGCCTTGGTTGGCATGGTTGACTTCACTGGATCTTTCTGTAACCAGGGCAAGTTTCCTCTGACCTCTAAACTGAAGAAATACCTAGGAGTGGTCAATGCAAGTAAGTGACAGCAGGGTTGTGTCTACAGTAGCACATAAATGTCCCTTCGCTGACTCATAGGCCCCCTTAACTTGCCCATCACTGTTGCACAGGGAGAATATTCCCATTTCAATCCATTGCTCTTCCCCAAGTGGGAGAAAGATACTGACTCTCTCCAGTGCATGAACTTCTTCCATGCTAAGATTTAGGGCCCCTAAAGGAAATCAGGATGGCCTTAGTGCACAAGGGAGCATGCACAGTTTCCTTATATTCAGGATGTGTATGTATCAGCATTCAGAAAGTACACTGGTTTTCACTGTAGGTATTTGCTTCCCACAAATGAGATCCTTACAGACTCACTGTCTCCCTAAGGAAACACAACAGGAATAAGTTAAGAATACTTTCAGTTCCTTTATCAAAATGACTTTCTTTTTTGTTTATAACAAGAACTTTTGGATAGGAAGCTTTTGCATGCTTGGCTTTCATCACTAGGTAGAGTTATAAATGGTCTATATGACAAGGCATATTAAATTGAAAGAGTGTCACAAATAAGAAAAACAATTATTTAAGAACGTAGGTCTATATGACATCCTTGTTTGACTTCTGAGTATGGATATATCTTCTGATCTAACCGAGGGATATCTGAAAATAATTGCCCCTCTTCTCTCCAATGCATGCTACTATGTCCACACTTGATTTCTAGGAAAGGCCTTTTTTCTCATGATGTTCTGTGCTAATAACTTTGTGCTCTGTCTTTCAGTTTGCATGTCCTCTGTTTCAGAGCTTCAGGTAAATCCTTCACTACACAGTGGGATTGAGTGGAGGTGGAAGAACGACTCTGGGACAGTGAATTATCTGTCACCTGTGCCAACAGAGTAATAAAAATGCCTTTTTGTATTGCCTGAATACAATCTAATCCCTGCACAAACCCCACGTGGACCTTGAGATGAGAGGACTTGGAAAGACCTTGATCTTTCAGCTTTTCTCACAGCTGTGAACAGAACAGTCTCCTTTGTTCCTTGTAGGCTACCCTGTTCATCTCTAAATTACTAAAAATAAAATCAGCATTAAAAACATGAGTCTCCCTGTGTGTGTGTATGTGTGTATGTTTGTGTGAGTGTGTATGCATGGTTTGAGTGTATGTGTGCATGTATGAGTTGGGGAAAAATTTTGTTCAAGTAAAAATAGCAGTTCGGTGTCTCTATTTTTTGTAATATTAAAAGGCAATGTGCTAAGAAATTGTGGAGCCATGAACCTCACAACCTCCATGTGCATAATAGTTGAGACTGTGGGGATTAAATGGTTGATGCTGGTGCAGAAAGGAAAGGTGATTTGAAGAGTTCATCTCTGTTAGTTTCAGACCATACTCCAGCAGGCGTCACAGTGACTACAAGACAACAAGACATGGAAAGCTGCGTGTCTGGCTGAGCAGTGAAACCCGGGTAATTTTTTTCTCATCTCTTTTAAACTCTCAGAGCCTTTTCATCACCTCCCATGATTTTTTGTATTATCCCCCCCTTTACCAAACTCTTATTCCTCTCTCATTTTCTCCTAGCCCCCTCGCCCCACTTGTTTTGGTTATGTCATTTTGTTTTATAGGCTGTCACAAATTCCGGATTTATATCCCTATTCAGGTTAACTGAGTTTAAGATATCTTCTCACTCCTGATAGGAGAGGATCAGATAGAAGGGGAGTAGGACCACTCTTATCAGTGGACTAGGGGAGGGGCATAGGGGGAGAAGAGAGAGGGAAAGTGGGGTTGGGAGGAGACAAGGGAGGGAGCCACCACCAGAATACAAAGTGAATGAATTGTAATAAGTAATAAATAAATATTTTTAAAAAGATATCTTCTCATATTCTGTGTGTTGCATTCCTACTAGGTGTTTTTTTTTTTTTTTTAATACTGAAACTTCTACACTATGAAGTGTGAGCCCTCTGCGCACCTAGATGTCAGTGGGCTGGCTGCATGCTCAGTGTTGTGTGAATTTCATGCCAAGAGGAATACATTAGCCCTAACTGAAAAATCTACTGAATTGTAATGTTATTCTGACTTCTTCCTGCCTACCCAAGAGAGGGTTACCTTCAGAGCTGAAGTCATTCATCCGAGGAACAGCTAATTCTTCCAGGAACAGCTAATGCTTCCCGTTTGGACAACACAACCACATTTGCTTTACCTCTAGAGAAGCTGCTGGCACGAGAAGCTCACTTCTCTGCTCATGGTGGTGTGTCTGCCGGTTGCAGGGCCTTTGTTTTGATGTTTCGTCAGTAGCTACTGCTCAAAGAGTAGACTTCATGAGTTGGAACTGTTACTCTGGGACAGCTGATTCTGTGTTACCCCCACAATAAGTGACAGCAGTGCCTTCTTGGCATTATGTAACAGGAATCACATTCCAGAAGAACAGCCTTACCCGGCCACAGAAGATGACAATGCAGCCACTTCTGATGAGAACTGATAGTCTAAGATCAGAAAGAAGGAGAGGAAGACCTCCCCTATCAGGGGACTTGGGGAGGGGCATGCGTGCAGAAAGGGGAAGAAGGGTGGGATCGGGAGGGGAGGAGGGAGGGGCTTATGGGGGTACAAAATGAATAAAGTGTAATTAATAATAATAATATAATATTAAAAAAAGAAATTGCGTGCACTACAAGATGTGATTGAGCAGCTGAACGTAATCTGACCCATTTCCCAGGCCTCTTGTGGTTCTCTAGTGTTCACCTCCAAGGAAAACTTAATCCTATCTGACCTTGTAGAATATAATGAGCTGCCAAAATATGTGTGTCTTTGAATGTTAACTTGGTATATTCTGTCATAGATGTGGAACTGCCATTTGTACTTTTGATAAAGAGCTGGAAGAATTATTTTTATTCTTAAATATATTTTAATTTTTATTAATTACAGTTTATTCACTTTGTATCCCTCCTGTAGCTCCCTCCCTCCTCCCCTCCCAATTCTACTATCCCTCCCTCTTTCCCACCTGTGCCTCTTCTCCAGTCCATTGATAGGGGAGGTTCTCCTCTCCTTCCCTCTGATCCTAGGCAATCATGAAATTTGCAGAAAATCATGAAATTTGCAGGTAAATGGTAGGAACTGGAAAAGATCATCCTGAGCTATCCTAGAAGCAGAAAGACACACACGGTATATACTCACTCATAAGTGGATATTAGACATATAATATAGGATAAACATACTAAAATCTGTACACCTAAAGAAGCTAAACAAGAAGGAGGACTCTGGCTAAGATGCTCAATCCCCATTCAGAAAGGCAAAGAGGATGGACATCGAAGGAGGGAGAAATCAGGGAACAAAACAGGAGCCTAACAAAGAGGGCCTCTACCCTGCAGGGTATTGAGGCAGATGCTGAGACTCATAGCCAAACTTTGGGCAGAGTACAGGGAATCTTATAAAAGAAATGGGAGTAAGTAAGACCTGGAGAGGACAGGAACTCCACAAGGAGAGCAACAAATCCAAAAAGTCTGGGCACAAAGGCTTTTTTCTGAGACTGTTACTCCAGCCAAGGACCACTCATGGAGATGGCCTGGAACTCCTACACAGAGGTAGCCCATGGCAGTTCAGTGTCCAAGTGGGTTCCACAGTAACAGGGACAGGGACTGTCTCTGACATGAACTGATTGGCCTGCTCTTTGATCACCTCCCCCTCAAGGAAGAGCAGCCTTACTAGGCCACAGAGGAAAACAATGCAGCCAGTCTTGATGAGACCTGATAGACTAAAATCAGTGGAAGAATTATTTTTATAAAGTGAAAAATTATTATGAGCATATCTAATCAAATTGAACATGAAAACTAAGGAGCCAATCTAAAAATATGGGGATAATGTTAACATGTCTGATGTTAGTAAATGTCAGTCAATCAAACAAGGTGGTGGAAAGTATGGCAGATGATGGCAGTCATTGCTAGGATTACAATGAGCAGGGAAATGTCTGAAAAAGAATCCTCTCTGACCCTGTAAATAGTCAGGATCCCCGCACATAGTCCACTGCAGAGTTATTCCCAGAATGTCCATCCTAGAGGTGTGAAAACAGCTATAATTATTATCACAAGTGGGAGAATATCGTGAACATTCATTCCTAAGCAAGACAAGTATATCTCCTTGCTCTGGAGTCTCGGGGCCATCATTGATCCTTCTTGGAAATACTCACTAGAATATGTATTTTTTGTAAATACCCTCATTTTTCCCCATGTGCCAAATATTAATATTCTCCTCAAAGCTTCAGATGCATACTGGTAGATGTTAGCAGATAGGATATGGGAGAATTGACTTCACTACTTCCTCAAACACTATCTTCCATCTCTTCACCCCATGCAAGGCTTAGGAAGATTCTACCAAAGCAAGCACGTACACACACACACACACACACAAACTTTGACTGCGTATTTTATTCTAGAAAATTTGGTGTCAGTAAGGTGGCCTTGGGAAAGAATAAAGGAAACATCACAGAGCTCTGAGGAAAGTTGACAAGATAAATTCATACTCAGGTGCATCATTATAGATATGATTGAATACAAGTCCTGGGTTGAAGTTCTGTTGGTATGTGATCAGGCAGTGCTTGAAGCATATCATAGGGGACTGACAACGAATCCGCTGTTGTAGAGATACTGAACTTCCTCTCAACCCCACTGTCTAGAGAAGCAGTTATTCACTCAAGATCAAGCACAGAGGCTTTGCAACCTTAAACACACAGTGCAAATAGTGGAGTCATGACTCTAGTGAAGCAGCTGGTTTCTCTGAGGTAATGCAAAGCAAAGTATTTGTAGTGATGGTGTTGATAATTTAAAAGTATGGTCTATCTAATAATGTTTATCATTAGCCCTATAATTGTTATATCAGTATTACCTAACCCTATATTATAATCAATAAAAGACACAGACACCTGATAGTCTTCAGAATAGCCTTATTTCACCTGGAGTAAGGCAGATATTATCTCCTAATCTACCTTTATCTTCCAATCCCCCATCCCACACCATCTGCTCTGATAATTTCTATCTGGGCTACTTTCCATCCATAACCCCAAGATACTTGCTAATGTTCTTCATGTGGGCTGCTTTCCTTCATCTAATTCGATCCAGCCATGTGCTCCTCTCCACACTAACCCATCACAGTCCTTGCTTCCTTCCTCTTCTGATACCTGTCTCCTCCTTCATGATTCTTCTGTTCCCAAAGCCCACACCCTTCACTTCTCCCTTTCTTCTGCCCTGCCCAGGTATAATTTTTTTATTGGTCAAACAAGGAGGAAAGGTTATACAGCATTGCTTCAGGTAGGTGATAGTTTGCTCAAAACAGACAGCAAGCAGACCTCAGGGAGCAAGATAGTTAACAATCAAACACAAAGCACCAGACACACTGCTACATGGTGGTATAGAATTGTAATAATCTGCAGAGTTCCTCCAGCTGGATCAGAAAATAATTCCATGCTCAAGAAATAGAAACGTTATCAAGACTATTTTCTGAAGAGCCACTGTTAGTGCTAATGACACCAGCTCCAGTGTAGAAGGTTTTTATCTTTTTGTGTCTGCTAATGTTTTCCAATGCCTTTTATTTGCAGTAGAAAAGAGATTGAATTGTTTCTTCTGTGGCCTCATGGTTCAAAAACAGGACTTTTCATGGCAGTTGAAACTCTACCAATGAGCTATGTATCAGTCTTGGTGATTTTGAGAGAATATACAAATGTATAGCATAAACATGTTTCAAAAGAACAATCCACCAGCCTCTGTGACATAGTGACATTATGATGGAGGTTAAGCATCAAACCTGTTAACCATATTCCAGTCAAATCATTTCATTTCACAATGCAATCTCATATTTATCCCTGTGTTGCTGGAGATTGAACTCAAGGCCACCAACATGGTAGGATAAACACTGACCCATAGTCCTAATGAGTTATTTACTAATTCTCATATATCCTTGTTTTAGTGCTGGAATTTTGGACATCACAGTATAATGAGATGCTATCCATCCTTTTATGTTATAATAAAAATGAACATAAAACTATATGATCTCGCTTAAAGGGATATTCTGTATTGCTAAGTGTTTTCCGTTGTTAAGTGGGGAAATGTGATGTAAAAACACTAAGAACACTCAGAGCAATGCTCTTATTAGAGCAGACAGAATGAATACTCCTATGTAGCAGATTCTGTCCTGAAGACTACTGTAAAGTTCTTTTCATGAAATTCATAGCTCACTGTACAGCAAACCTACAAGTTTCCTATTAGGAGGATATATGTTATGACCTGGATGAAGTCTAGGGATCTGAAAGTGGGGAAGGCTTAATATCATTTATATTGGCTAGTTCCCAACCCCCCAACCCAAGCATACCAAAGATACTCTTTCCAACAGCTGTAAACAACATCCCAGTGCAGCAAGTGACTCCAGAGTCCTCTATCTACACTCTACACTCCTACAGAATTTCCAGAATGAGATGTATCACTCACTGGGGCAGCTGGGATATTTTGTAACCAGACTGGATGTTGGAGATGTGAGAACTTACTATGGTGACAGGGAAGGTTTTTTGATAATTTGCCGTTTCGGGTATACCTACAATCACTGGAGACCTTTCTACATAACGTTTGCTCACCCTCTTCTGAATAACAGGTTCTGATAACCAATGAGTATTCTGTGTATTAATCGAGCCAAGAGCCTTCAATGTTGAGTTCAACCTAAGTGCTTTCTCTGAGGTTCAGAATAAGATCCCAACCAAATCATAAAATGCTATCACATCGTATATGACATCCAAAGGTCTGAAAATACATAAATGACGGCATCATTAAAGTTTAGCATATTTTAATCTTTGATAATCATTAAAACAAGACTTTCCTCATTAGATTCCTGGCATATATCCAGAACACAGGAACCCTCACATCTTCCTTATTTATGGAATAAAGATAACATTAACCTTAAGGAAACTGACACTCAGTAGGTAGTTCTCAATGGAATTCCAGTTCAGTAGCCAAAGTAAGCTTAGATAAACATACACATGAACTAAAAAGTTTTACTGTTTTCTTAATAAAATATGACCCATAAAAATTTTGAAGATATGTGTGTGTGCACACGTGTGCTTTTTTTATTATATGTGCTCAGATCCCTTCTTTCTGTCATTTCCTTCCATACCCTGTATATTTTTCTTCAACAATAATCTCTTTTTCATATTTATATATTTTCATGTTTCTGTGAATATAATTAGGTCAAAGTGACGATTTGAATGAGAATAATTCCCATGGGCTCACATGTTTGAATACTTCATCTGGTGGAAGTGTTGGGAAATAATTAGGAGTCATGGTTTTGTTGAAGAATTCTTGCCACCTTTGAAATTGAAAACTCAGAACTGAAATGTCCCCAGACTGGATTCACTACAGAATTATACCTGATTTCAAAGAACTAACAGACATTCTCAAGTTATTCCATAAATTAGAAAATGAAGGAACATTTCAAAATCTTTTGTGAAGCAGTATCACCCCAAATTATAAGAACATACTTAAAAAAAAAACAGTATTCCACCAGGTTAGAAAATCTAAAAGAAGTGGATAAATTTCTTGACAGATATGACTTACCAAGTTAAATCAGGATCAGATATGCAATTTCAACAAACCTATAACCCCTAGTGACAGAAAAGCTGTCATTTAATTTTTCCTAACCAAAAAACACCCACGGTAGCATGGTTTTGTTACAAAATTTATTGGAATTTCAAAAACAAATTAATGCCAACACTATTCAAAATATTTCACAAAATACAATACACATTGCCTAAATCATTCAATGAGTCCACAGTTACCCTGATATCCAAACCACATCAAGACCCAACAATGAAAGAGAATTACAGGCTTATGAATATAGATGAAAACCATTCAATAATATAATTGCAAACTGAATCCTAGAACACAGCAGAAAGAACATCCATCTTGAAGAGTAGGATTCATCCTAGAATCAATTCAGTATATGAAAAAATATGAAATCAACAAATAAACATACTGAAAGAAATAAATAGCACATTATCATCTTCTTAGATGCAGAATATGCCTTTTACAAAATCCATCTCTCTTAAATGATAAATGTATTGGATCAATGAGGTACATAAAAAAGGCATAGAAAAATATAAGAAAGGAAGTTTACAGTAAGCCAATAGTGAACATCAACATAAATGGAGAGAAACTCAAAACAATTCCACTAAAATCAGCAATAAGACAAGTTTGCCAACTCTATCAATACCAATTCTTTTTAACGTTTGAAATCTAGAGCAATAAAATAACTAAAGAAGATCAAGCAGGTTACTAAATGCAAAAGAAGTCAAAGAATCTTTATTTATCTTTATTTATTTAATCTTTATTTAAGGGGTATATAATAGTATACACAAGTGACCCTAAATGTTCCAAGGGGGATCTCCTACAGTTGATAAGACTTTCAGCATAGAAGCTGGATACAAATTAGCTCAAAAAAATTAGTAATCCTAATACATAAAATTAACACAAAGAAACACATAAAAACACACAAAGAAAGAATTTGTTTAAAAAAAATCCACATTCAGGTGACTAGCACGCACAGTTTCTGAGTTGTAGAGGAGCTGAACACCTGAGTTGGTGAGTGGAAGAACTTCTGAAGCCAGGGAAACGACAGTGAGGCTTTCTAAATGGCAGGGAACATTGTAAGAGGTGAGAACTTTGGTCACCTGTGGACTTGTTTGGGGAAGAAGAGAATTGATCCTTTGATCTCCCAGCACTCCCCTTTCTTGGACCTCCCTCCTCCTCGGCACAGCTGGCTCACCAAGATTCTCAGCTCAGAGCTCACTGCCTGGGGACTGCAGTGGCTGAAGCAGGGCTCCTAGCCCCTTAGCTGCAGCTGCCAGCTGTACCTGCCTTGGAGTCCCAGATCCACAACACCATCCTCCCAGGGTCCTAGGTCTGCTAGTGGCCATATTGACTCCACAGGATCTCTCAGCCACTGACTGTATGGCCTGCCCAAACCCTCGGTGACAGATAATACGCTATATACCCACCAAAGCCCAGCAGACCCGCCATACAAGCTTGGCACACCAGACTCTAGGCCTCCAGGCCTGGAGAGCACAGTGGAGGGCCCCCAGGACTTCCCAGAAGGCATCTTGACCAGTGTCCCAGTCTCCAGCTGCAGCTGGACTTCCTAACTGGTGGCTAATCCTCCTGCATAAGACCAAGCAGGGCTAAACCTGAGAGTAGAGAGCCCAGATACCCCAATCCTTGCCAATGTGACCTGCTTGAGAGTGAGTGGATGCCTGATGACTATCACCAGCACCTGCTACATCTACAGTGCATGCACAAGTAACCCTCTAGAATCCTGACAGGCAGAGCCCCTCCAACACACTCAAGGGTTCAATATTCTCTATCACTCTGTCCCTCGAGGCACACTTCCACACACACTTCGACACACACACATACACACACACACACACACACACACACACACACACACCTGCATTTGCCTTTTTGCGTCCATGGACTTTTCTCCCACAGGTACAGCTAAAGCACCAACACACACACACTGAGGCCACTGGACCACTCTCAGGTTCCTGAAGAACTCTGTAGATGCAGGAGAGAAACAGTACCAGTCTGAACTGCAGAATCCAGAAACAAACAAGGAAGGTTTCAGATAAGCCAATGGCCAGGGATAGGCAAAAGAACACAATAAACATAAATCAGGACATCCTGGCTTCACAACCAATCCCCAAAACTGATGGATATTCCAACTCATTGGAAGCACAGGAAAATGACTTTAAAGCTATGCTTACCCAATTACTTGAGGCTAATAAAGAGGAAACAAACAAATCTCTCAGAGTAATACCCATGCAAACTCAGACAGTTAGAGAGGAAATGAACAAATATGTCAAAGATTTGGCCAGTCAATTGGAGGCAAAGAAAGAGGAAATGAACAAAATTCTCAATGAAACACAGGCAAATATAGCCAAACAAATAGAGGCACAAGTAGAGATACAATTAGTGGCATTTAGAGAGGAAATGAACAACAACAACAACAACAACAAAAAAATAGAGACCATCTTAGAGAGACAGGTATCCACATTCAAATAAATGAAGGAAATGGTGCAAGGCATGAAAAAAGAATTAGAATCAATAAAGAAAACACAAATTGAGAAAACCCTGGAGCTGGAGAACTTAGAGAAAAAAGAAGGAATCACAAAGGTAAGCATCACCAACAGAATACAGAGATGGAAGAGAGAATCTCTGGTGCTGAAGATATACTTGCAGAAATTGATAATTCTCTCAAAGAAAAAGTAAAATCGGAAATGTCCCAAGCACAAAATATCCAAGAAGTCAAGGATGCCATGAAAAGATGAAATCTAAGAATAATAGAAATCGATGAAAAAGAAGATTCCAGGCACCAAGGTGCAGAAAACATTTTCAAGAAAATCATAGAATAAAATTTTCTCAACTTAAAGAAAGAGATGTCCATAAATTTACAAGAGGCCTACAAAACACCAAATAGACTAGACCAGAAAAGAAACACATCATGTCACCTCATAGTCAAAACACTAAATCTACAGAACAACAACAACAACAAAAGATATTAAATGCAGCAAGGGGAAAAGGTTAAGTAACATATAAAGGTAAACCTATCAGAATCACACTGGACTTCTCATCAGAAACTATGAAAGCCAGAAGGGCCTGGGCAGGTGTCATGAAGACTTTAAGAGAACACAGATGCCAACCGAGAGTGCTATACCCTGTAAAGCTTTCAATCAACATAGATGGAGAAAACAAAATATTCCATGACAAAACTAAATTTATGCAATATCTATACAGGAAACCAGCCCTAGAGAAGATACTAGAAGGTAAACTCCAATCCAATGAAAACAACTTAACCCAAGAAAACATAGCATACAGATAATATCCCAACAAAAATTAAAAGAAAACAAGCAATGAAACACAGTAAGACCACCAACTCCACAATAAATGGAACTAACGTTCATTGGTCACTATTATCTATCAACATCAATGGACTCAACTCAGCAATAAAAAAGACAAAGACTAACAGAATGGGTGCAGAAACAGGATCCAACATTCTGCTGCATCCAAGAAGCACACCTATGCAACAAAGATAAACAATACATCAGAGTAAAGGGCTGGAAGAATGTCTTACAAACAAATGGACCCAGAAAACAAGCTGGGGTAGCTATCCTAATATCTAATAAAATAAACTTTCAACCAAAATTAATCAAAAAAAGACGAGGAGGGACATTATATTCTCATCAAAGGAAAAATCCACCAGGAGGACATCACAATTCTGAACATCTATGCCCCAAATACAAGAGTGCCTACATTCATAAATGAAACATTATTAAAACTTAAATTACACATTGACCCCAACACCTTAATAGTGGGAGACTTCAACACCCCACTATCACCAAGGGACAGATCATCTAGACAGAAGCTAAATAGGGAAATAAAGGCAGTTACAGAGGCCCTAAATCAAATGGATCTAACAGATGTCTACAGAACTTTCCACCCAAACTCAAAAGAGTATACCTTCTTTTCAGCACCTCATGGAACCTTCTCCAAAGTAGACCATACAGTTGGTCACAAAGCAAGCCTCAACAGGTACAAGAAGATTGAAATTATCACCTGTATTCTATCTGACCACCATGTACTAAAGCTAGACCTCTACAACAAAGGAATTAGAAAAAATCCTAAAAGCACATGGAACCTGAACAACTTGCTGCTCAATGACAGCTGGGTTAAGGACGAAATAAAGAAAGAAATGAAAGACTTCCTGAAATTCAATGAAAATGAAGGCACAACATACCCTAATTTGTGGGACACAATGAAAGTAGTGCTCAGAGGAAAATTCATGGCACTAAATGCCTTCAAGAAGAAATTTGTGACATCTCATACAAGCAACTTAATGGCCCAACTGAAAGCCCTAGATAAAAAAAAGAAGCAAATACACCCAAGAGGAGCAGACAGCTAGAAATAATCAAACTCAGGGCAGAAATCAATCAATTAGAAACAAATAAAACTATTCAAAGAATCAATGAAACCAAGAGCTGATTCTCTGTGAAAATCAACAAGACAGACAAACCTTTAGCCAAACTAACTAAAAGGCAGAAGGAAACTATCCAAATCAGCAAAATCAGAAATGAAAAGGGGGACATAACTACAGACACTGAGGAAATCCAATCAATCATTAGGTTGTACTACAAAAGCCTATATGCCACAAAATTCGAAAGTCTAAAAGAAATGGATAACTTTCTTGATAGATTCCATCTACCAAAATTAAGTGAAGATCAGGTAGAAAGATTGAATAGTCCTATATTCCCCCAAGAAAATAGAAGTAGTCATCAACATTCTCCATTCCAAAAAAAACAGATAGGAGGATCAATGGAACCAAATAGAAGACTCAGAAAAAACCACACACCTATGAATACTTGACTTTTGACAAAAAAGCCAAAACCATTCAATGGAAAAAAGACAACATATTCAACAAATGGTGCTAGTCCAACTGGATGTCTACATGCACAAAATGAAAATAGATCCATATTTATCACACTGCACAAAACTAAAGTACAGGTGGATCAAAGACCTCAACATAAAACCAGATACTCTTAATCATTTAGAAGAAAAAGTGTGGAAGAGCCTAGAACATATTGGCACAGGAGATAACTTCCTGAACAGAACACCAACCACACAGGCTCTAAGAGCAACAATCAATAAATGGGACCTCATGAAACTGAAAAGCTTCTGTAAAGCAAAAGACACTGTGGTCAGAACAGAACAACAGCCTACAGACTGAGAAAGGATCTTCACCAACCCTATATCTTATATAGGGGTGATATCAAGAATATACAAAGAACTAAAGAAGTTAAAAAGCAGTAAATCAAGTAATCCAATTAAAAAATGGGGTACGGAGCTAAACAGAGAATTCTCTGTAGAAGAATATAGAATGGCAGAGAAACACTTAAAGAGATGCTCAACATCTTTAGCCATCAGGGAGATGCAAATCAAACGACCCTGAGATTTCATCTTACACCCATCAGAATGGCTAAGATGAATAACTCAAGTGACAAAACATGCTGGAGAGTTTGTGGAGAATGGGGAACCCTCCTCCACTGCTGGTGGAAATGTAAACTGGTACAACCACTTTGGAATTCAATCTGGTGCTTTTTTAGACGATTAGGAATAGTGTTCCCTCAAGACCCAGCTATACCATGCCTAGGCATATATCCAAAAGTTGCTCAAGTACACAACAAGGACATTTGTTCAATCATGTTTGTAGCAGCTTTATTTGTAATAGCCAGAACCTGGAAAGAACCCAGATGTCCATCAATGGAGGAATGGGTACAGAAATTGTGGTATTTTTACACAATGGAATAAAAAACAAGGAAATCATGAAATTTGCAGGCAAATGGTGGGATCTAGAAAAGATCATTCTGAGTGAGGTATTCCAGAAGGAGAAAGACACACATGGTATATACTCACTCATATAGTCCTATAAGGTATGATAAAGATAATGAAATCTATACACCTAAAGAAGATAAACAAGAAAGAGGATCCAGGCTAAGATCATCAATCCTCGCTTAGAAAGACAAATGGGATGTGCATTGGATATATGAGAAAACAAGTAACATGACAGGAGCCTACTGCAGAGGGCCCTGAAAGACTCTACCTAGCAGTGTATCAAAGCAGATACTAAGACTCATAACCAAACCTTCGGCAGAGTGCAGGGAACCATATGAAAAAATGGGGAGTTTATATGACGTGGAAAGAACAGGAGCTCCACAAGGACCAAATATATCTGGGCACAGGGGTCTTTTTTGAGCCTGTTAGTCCACCAAGGACCATGTATAACCAAGACCCTCTACTCAGATGAAGCCCGTGGTAGCTCAGTAACCAATTGGTTTCCCATAGTAAGGGGAACAGGGACTATTTCTGACATGAACTCAATGGCAGGCCCTTTGACCTCCCCACCCCCCAAGGGAGGAGCAGTCCTGCTAGGCCATAGAGGAGCACTTTGCAGCCAGTCCTGAAGATACCTGATAAAATAGGGTCAGATGAAAGGGGAGGAGGTCCTCCCCTATCAGTGGAGTTTGAAAGGGGCATCGAGGAGATGAGGGCAAGAGGGAGGGTTTGGGAGGGAATGAGGGAGCGGGATACAGAGTTAATAAAATGTAACTAATAATAAACAAACAAACAAACAAACAAATAAATAAATAAAAGAGAAATTTAATGACTGCTTAAATTTCACTAGGGGTTATAGGTTTGTTTAAAATGTATATCTCATCTTGATTTAACATTGGTAAGTTCTGTCTTATCAAGAAAATTATCCACATCTATCAGATTTTCTAACCTAGTGGAGAGCTGGTATTTTAAAGTATGTCCTTATGATTCTCAGGAGTTCCACAGTGTCTGCTGCTATGTCAAGTGAACACTTAAGCCTTCCATGGATATTGTTCCAGGAAGAGAAATTGTTGAAAACAGCTAATACCTTCCACAGAATTGTTTTGTATGCTTTTCAATACAAATGCTATTTGATACCAGATAGGAAATATCTGCACAACAAAACATAAGCAGGTGTTATGTGGCAGACTGCTGCCCCAAGGATACTGGGCTTTTGAATAACATAATGTTAGGAGATATGGCATTGTTTTTCCATAAAAGGCAGAAAAGATGGTGATGGTAACCCAGAACTAAAGGAGCTGAGTCATATTGTATGTACATCCGTGGATATACTGATTAGCCACATAGAAACCCCCAACGTTTTTACTTTCTGACTGGAAATCCTCATAATAACCAGAGTCTAAGATGTATAAAAAAGGCAGTGGAGGCTCTGCTCTTCAGAAGCAGTCCTGAAGGCATCATGGACAAGCTTATTCTTGCGACAGGTGAGTTGGTAATCAGACATAAAGTAAAGCCCCAGTCTTGCTTGGTTTTGTTTTGTCTTGTGATCTGACAACCATGGAACAGATTTCAGATTACAGCTCCATTCTGCCTCAATGAATTAACTTTTCTCTTCTCGTTTAATCTTGATTTCTCATGCTTTTTCACCATGTGTTGTTGTACTTCTGGTCCTTTGATGTCCCAGCAGTGGCCCTAGAGAAAAGTCTCATTCATGCACAATGCTTGTTGTACTTTCCTACTTTGTGCAGCGACTTATCCTCTCAGCTCCTCTTTGTTTACCTCCTGCCTGATATTGGAATTGTGTTTATGTGTCTGTTAGTGCCTTGAAGCTAGAGCTGTGCAGACATGAAAATAATTGGGAAAAGCTAGAACATTTCAAGTGTTCCTTACCACTCAATTTGCAGATTTTTTTTTCTCATTTGTCCTTAACTGTTTTGTGGCATTGGTGACATCAAAGTGCCACTCTTATGGACTGAGTCTTTCAACGAGGTTGTGTCAGCAGTTGTTTAGCCGTGTCCTTAAAAATCTGCCAGCTGCTCTAAACATATGATTACCAAATTTGGTAAAATGCAGATTATAGTAGAATGACCCTAAGCTCAATATGTAAGTGTAGCTGTAAGGGTAAGTAATTTAGAACGCATGTGATCAATTAGCCTGGTAATGGTGGGTGCCTACCATTTCATCTGTCAGGAGGCACCTTTAGGAGGTTCTCAGTTGATGGTCAGTCTGGGCCACAGAGTGAGATTGCTGTATTGACCAGCAACAATGATAGATTAGATAGATAGAAAGACAGACAAACAGACAGACACACAGAGAGAAATAGATAGATGATAGATAGATAGATAGATAGATAGATAGATAGATAGATAGATAGATA
>NW_026594216.1:163411-222277 GCF_907164565.1 Psammomys obesus | reverse complement strand
ATAGATAGATAGATAGATAGATAGATAGATAGATAGATAGATAGATAAAATCTATTAAAACACACACACACAGAACAGGTATGTGGCACCTCACATCTATTATCTGTGAAAAAGAATCTTCAACAACGCCTCCAAAACCATCTATACGTAGTATTGGTTTTTTTTTTTTTTAATTTTATTTTTCTTTTTAGTTACATTTTGTTAACTCTGTGTCCCAGCTGTATCCCGCTCCCTCATTCCCTCCCCAACCCCACACTCCCTCCCTGGTCTCCTCCCTGCCCCTTTCCAAGTCCACTGATAGGGGAGGACCTCCTCCCCTTTCATTTGACCCTGTTTTATCAGGTATCTTCAGGGCTGGCTGCAAAGTCCTCCTCTGTGGCCTAACAGACTGCTCCTCCCCTGGGTGGGGGGGTCAAACAGCCTGCCCTTGAGATCCTGTTAGAAATAGTCTGTGTTCCCCTTACTTTGGAAAACTCCTTGGTTACTAAGCTACCACGGGCCACAGATGTCCATCAACGGAGGAATGGATACAGAAATTGTGGTATTTTTACACAATGGAATACTACTCAGCAATCAAAAAGGAGGAAATCATGAAATTTGCAGGCAAGTGGTGGGATCTAGAAAAGATCATTCTGAGTGAAGTATCCCAGAAGGAGAAAGACAAACTTGGTATATACTCGCTTATATAGACCTACAAGATATGATAAACATAATGAAATCTACACACCTAAAGAAGATAATCAAGAAAGTGGACACAGGCGAAAGTGATTAATCCTCATTTAGAAAGACAAATGGGATGTGCATTGAACGTATGACAGGAGTCTACCACAAAAGGCATCTGAAAGACTCTACCTACCAGTGTTTCAAAGCAGACACTAAGACTCATAACCAAACCTTGGCAGAGTGCAGGGAATCGTATGAAAGAAGGGAAGTTAGTATGATATGGAAAGGATAGGAGCTCTACAAGGACCAAATATATCCGGGCACAGGGTCTTTTCTGAGACTGACACTCAACCAAGGACTATCTATGGATATAACCTAGAACTTCTGCTCGGATGAGGCCCGTAGTATTGGTTTTTGCAGTTTGCCTCTAGTATTGGAAGTCTGGGATCATCCTAGCTCTGGAAGGCTAAGTAGTCCTAAATGTTGAATCCCACCAAGAAAAACAAATTTGTGTAAATTGCACTGCATGTCGCTAGAAGACAGTTGACTTCTGGTTAAAAATATTCTCAATTAATTTCTTTATTTTTTTTAAATTTTATTTTATTTAATTAATTACATTTTATTCACTTTGTATCCCCACACAAGCCCCTCCCTCCTCCCCTCCCAGACCCACCCTTGATTCCCCTTCTTCACACATGCCCCTCCCCAAGTCCACTGATAGGTGAGGTCCTCCTCTCCTTCCTTCTGACCTTTATCTATCAGATCACATCAGGAGTGGCTGCATTGTTATCTTCTGTGGCCTGGTAAGACTGAGGAGGGAGGTGACCAAAGAACAGGCCAATCAGATTATGTCAGAGGCATTCCCTCTTCCCATTACTATGGAACCCACCTGGACACTGAACTGCCATGGGCTACATCTGTACAGAGGTTCTAGGTTATCTCCATGCCTGGTACTTGGTTGGAGTATGAGTCTCAAGAAAGATCCCTGTGTTCAGTTTTTCTGGTTCTGTTGCTCTCCTTGTGGAGTTCCTGTCCTCTCCAGATCTTACTATTTCCCACTTCTTACATAAGATTCCATGCACTCTGCCCAACAGTTGGCCATAAGTCTCAGTGTCTGCTTTAATAGTCTGTAGGGCAGAGCCTTTCAGAGGCCGTCTGTGGCAGGTTCCTAGGTTGTTTCCTGTTTTCTTCTTCTTCTGATGTCCATCCTCTTTGCCTTTCAGGATGGGGAGTGAGCATTTTAGTCAGGGTCCTCTCTCTTGATTAGTTTCTTTAGATGTACAGAGTTTAGTAGGTTTATCCTATGTTATATGTCTATATGAGTGAGTATATACTGTGTGTGTCTTTCTGCTTCTGGGACAGCTCACTCAGGATGATTCTTTCCAGGTCCCACCATTTACCTGCAAATTTCATGATTTCCTTATTTTTCATTGCAGAGTAATACTCCATTGTGTATATGTACCACAATTTCTGCAACCATTTTTCAGTTGAGGGGCATCTGGGCTCTTTCCAACTTCTGGCTATTACTAATAAAGCTGCTACAAACATGGTTGAGCAAATGTCCTTATTGTGTACTTGAGCAAATTTTGGATATATACCTAGAAGTTGTATGGCTGGATCTTTAGGAAGCACTATTCCTAGTTGTCTGAGAATGCACCAGATTGATTTCCAGAGTGGTTGTACAAGTTCACATTCCCACCAGCAATGGAGGAGGGTTCCCCTTTCTCCACAATCTCTCCAGAATGTTTTTTTTCTTTTCTTTATTATTATTATTATTATTACATTTTATTAATTCTGTATCCCAGCTGTATCCTGCTCCTTTATTCCCTCCCAACCCCACCCTCCCTCCCTCATTTCCTCCCTGCCCCTTTCCAAGTCCATGGATTGGGGAGGATCTCCTCCTTTTCATCTGACCCTGTTTTATCAGGTATCTTCAGGATTGGCTGCAAAGTCCTCCTCTGTGGCCTAGCAGGACTGCTCCTCCCTTGGGAGGTGGGGAGGTCAAAGAGCCTGCCATTGAGTTCATGTCAGAAATAGTCCCTGTTCCCCTTACTATGGGAAACCCATTGGTTACTGAGCTACCACAAGCTTCGTCCGAGCAAAATTTCTAGGTTATATCCATACATGGTCCTTTGTTGGAGAAACAGTTTTAGAAAAAAACCCTGTGCCCAGATATATTTGTTCCTTGTGGAGTTCCTATCCTTTCCATTTCATACTAATTCCCCTTCTGCCAAAGGTTTGGTTATGGGTCTTAGTGTCTGTTTTGAAACACTGCTAGGTAACCTAGAGTCTTTCAGATGCCTTCTGCGGTAGACTCCTGTCATATGTCCAATGCACATCCCATTTGTCTGTCTAAGTGAGGATTGATCATCTTACCTCGTGTCCACTTTCTTATTTATCTTCCTTAGGTATATAGAATTCCTTATGTTTATCATATCTTGTAGGTCTATATAAGCAAGTATATACCATGTTTGTCTTTCTCCTTCTGGGATACTTCACTCAGAATGAAGTTTCTAGATCCCACTCTTTGCCTGCAAATTTCATGATTTCCTTGTTTTTGATTGCTGAGTAGTATTCCATTGTGTAAAAATACCACAATTTCTGTATCCATTCCTCCGTTGATGGACATCTTGGTTGTTTCCAGGTTCTGGCTTATTACAAATAAAACTGCTACAAACATGGTTGATCAAATGTCCTTGTTGTGTACTTGAGCAAATTTTGGGTATATAACTAGCAGTGGTATAGCTGGATCTTGAGGAAGCACTATTCCTAATTGTCTGAGTAAGCACCAGATTGACTTCCAAAGTGGTTGTACTAGTTTACATTCCCACCAGCAATAGAGGAGGGTTCCCCTTTCTCCACAAACTCTCCAGCATGTGTTGTCATTTGAGTTTTTCATCTTGGCCATTCTGATGGGTGTAAGGTGATATCTCAGGGTTGTTTTGATTTGCATTTCCCTAATGGCTAATGAGGTTCAGCATTTCTTTAAGTGTTTATCTGCCATTCTATATTCCTCTACAGAGAAGTCTCTGTTTAGCTCTGTTCTCCATTTTTTTAATTGGATTACTTGGTTTGTAGCTTTTCAGCTTCTTTGGTTCTTTATATATACTGGATATGAGTCCTCTGTCAGATAAAGGGGTGGTGAAGATTCTTTCCCAATCTTTAGGCATTTGTTTTGTTTTGATGACAGTGTCCTTTGCTTTACAGAAGCTTTTCAGTTTCATGATGTTTCATTTATTGATTGTTGCTCTTACAGTCTGTGCTGTTGTTGTTCTGTTCTGGAAGTTGTCTCCTGTGCCGATGAGTTCAAGGGTATTTCCCAATTTTTCTTCTAGCTGTTTTAATGTGTCTGGTTTTATGTTGAGGTCTTTGATCCACTTGGACTTCAGTTTGCAGGGTGATAAGTATGGATCTATTTGCATTTTTTTACATGTAGACATCCATTTGGACTATCACTATTTGTTGAAGATGCTATCTTTTTTCCATTGTATGGTTTTGGCGTCTTCGTCAAAGATCAGGTGTCCACAAGTGTGTGGGTTTATTTTTGGGTCTTCTCTTCGGTTCCATTGATCCACCATTCTGTTTCTATGCCAGTACCATGCAGTTTTTATTACTGTTGCACTATAGTAAAGCTTAAGATCAGGGATGGAGATACCTCTAGAAAATCTTTTATTGTAGAATATTATTTTAGCAATTCTGGGTTTCTTGTTATTCCATATGAAGTTGAGACTTTTTCTTTCCAGTTCTGTAAAAAATTGTGTTGGTAATTTGATGGGAATTGCATTGAATCTGTAGATTGCTTTTGGTAAGATGGCCATTTTTACTCTGTTAATCCTGCTAAACCATGAGCATGTGAGATCATTCCATCTTCTGATATCTTCTAATTCTTTCTTCAGAGACTGGAATTTTTTTTCATACAAGTCTTTGACTTGCTTGGCTATGGTTACACCAATGTACTTTATGTCATTTGTGGCTATTGTGAAGGGTGTTGTTTCCCTAATTTCATTCTCAGCCCTTTTGTCTTTTGTATACAGGAGGGCTACTGATTTTTTTTTTTTGAGTTAATTTTGTTTCTGGCCACTTTGCTGAAGGTGTTTATCAGCTGTAGGAGTTCCCTGGTAGAGTTTTTGGGTCACCCATGTATACAATCATATCATCTGCAAATAGTGATAATTTTACTTCTTCCTTTCCACTTTGTCTCCCCTTGATCTCCTTCAACTGTCTGATTGCTCTAGCTAGGACTTCTAGAACTATGTTGAAGAGATATGGAGAGAGTGGGCAGCCTTGTCTTGTTCCTGATTTCAGTGGGATTGCTTTAAGTTTCTCTCCATTTAGTTTGATGTTGGTTATAGGCTTGCTGTATATCGCCTTTACTATGTTTAGATATGTGCCTTGTATCCCTGATCTCTCCTATACTGTAAACATGAATGGATGTTGGATTTTGTCAAATGCTTTTTCAGCATCTAGGGAGCATATTATGTGTTTTTTTTTTTTTCTTACAGTTTGTTAATATTGTGGATCACATTGATGGATTTCTGTATATTGAACCACCCCTACATACCTGGGATGAAGCCTACTTGGTCATAGTGGATGATATCTTTGATGTGTTCTTGGATTCGGTTTGCAAGTATTTTGTTGAGTATTTTTGCATTAATGTTCATAAGGGAAATTGGCCTGAAATTCTCTTTCTTTGTTAGGTCTTTGTGAGGTTTAGGTAGCTTCATAGAATAAGTTTGGTAATGTTCCTTTTGTTTCTATTTTATGGAGTAGTTTGAAGAGAAATGGAGTTTGCTCTTCTTTGAAGGTCTGGTAGAATTCTGCACTGAAACCATCTGGTCCTGGGCTTTTGTTGGATGGGAGACTTTCAATGACCTCTCTTCCTTGGCGAATATAGAACTATTTAATTGATTTACCTTGTCCTGATTCAGCTTTGTTAAGTGGAATTGATCAATAAAATTGTCCATTTTGTTTAGATTTTCCAATTTTGTGCATATAGACTTTTGAAGTAAGTCCTAATGATTGTTTGGATTTCCTCAGTTTCTGTAGTTATGTCCCCCTTTTCATTTCTGATTTTGTTGAGTTGGGTGGTGTCTCTCTGCCTTTTAGTTAGCTTGGCTAACGGTTTGTCGATCTTGTTGATTTTCTCAAAGAACCAGCTCTTGGTTTCATTGATTCTTTGAATTGTTTTATTTGTTTCTAATTGATTGATTTCAGCCCTGAGTTTGGTTATTTCCAGCCGTCTACTCCTTTTTGGTGTGTCTGCTTCTTCTTTTTCTAGGGTTTTTCAGTGAGCCATTAAGTTGCTTGAATGAGCTGTCTCGAATTTCTTCTTGAAGGCACTTAGTGCTATGAACCTTCCTCTTAGCACTGCTTTCATTGTGTCCCACAAGTGTGGGTATGTTGTGTCTTCATTTTCATTGAGTTCTAGGAAGACTTTAATTTCTTTCTTATTTCTTCCCTGACCCAGCTGTCATTTAGTAGCAAGTTGTTCAGTTTCCATGTATGTGTAGACTTTTTTCCTATGTCTGTTGTTGTTGAGGTCCAGCTTTAGTCCATGGTGATTAGATATGAAACAAGGGATTATTTCAATCTTCTTGTATCTGTTGAGGCTTGCTTTGTGACCAACTATTTGGTCTATTTTGGAGAAGGTTCCATGAGGTGCTGAGAAGAAGGTACATTCTTTTGTGTTTTGGTGTAAGGTTCTGTAAATGTCTGTTAGGTCCATCTATTTGTTTGAACAATCCTCTGTTCCTTTTATTTCTTTCAGTGATTTAAATATTTCCTTTCTAAAGCCCACAAACTGTTTGGCTGCAACTTCCTCTATTTCTTTACAGATGGCCATCATCTGTTTGAGTTTATCTTCCTCTAGGTCTTTACACATTTTATTTGTTTCCTCTGTTATCCTCTTCATGAGCATAGATGTTAGGTCATCTTCTTGAATTTCAATTATGCTGGGGTTTCCAGGGCTACTTGGCTTCTGGAGATGCCATATTGCTCTGTCTTTTGTTGGTTGACCTCTACCCATTGAGCTATCTTAGGTGTTTGGAGTTAGTTGCTGGTGGTTCCTGGAATCCTGTGGTAGAGGGAATCCCCTTGGCAGGAAGATGGTTTTTCCTGAAGGAAGCCTTCTAAGCCTTTTGGGTGTAGTTACTGGATGGCGGGTGTTTTTCAGGAGTTGCCGCTGCTCACCTCAGGCATAGAGACCTGAGTGGTATCTGTGGTCCTTGTCAGTCAAGAGGGCTCTCTTCTCACCCAGAGAATTCCTGAAGACAGCTGCCCTGCTTCTGGGTTTCTTGCTGTAAATTTGGTGATCAGGTTCTGTAACCTGTGTGTCCTGTGGTTTGGTCAGTTTTGTTAGGGATAATTGGTTGACCCTTGGAGCAGTATCTGGGGGTTGATCTCGGGGATTCTGAGCTTTTGTAGGTCTGAGATTGGGGTCTGTACCTCAGTACCCAAGTGGTAATCTGTGGTGGGTGGGTACCACTCTCCTGGTAACAGCAGGCTATCTGGTGCAGGTCCCTGGGTTGGGCTGGTCTTCAGGACTTATTCCAGGGCTATACTGGGTGGCTTAAGTTCGTCCTTTTTACTTTGTTCCCTGTGAGGATTTCTCCCGACAGTGACTCCCAATCTCTGTTGCCCTGGAGTACACAGCTCTGTCTGTGCCAAAGAGCTGGGCATGCAGCAGCTGTCTGTGCTTGGGGCTGTAGCCTTGTTCAGTGATGGCAGCTCATACCCGTAGGTCTGCAAGATTTTTCCAGGGAAAGACTGGGTGACTCAAGTCAGTACCCTTTCACTCCTTCCCTGTGGGGTTTTTTCACAACTGTGACTCCCAGCCTCTGGTGTTTTTTGTGCCCACCGATCAGCGTGGGAAGGTGATCAGGACATGCAGGCGTGTGGCTCTGGTCTGGCAACCTAGTTCCAGTGGGACCTGGGATCTCTTCTGGGTTCTGGCTGGGTGACTTGAGAGTGGATCTGACTGATTCCCACACTGTGGAGGTTTCCTCTCACCTGGGAAACACAATCACTGTTGTTTTAGGGCCCACAGTTTTGTCTCTTGGTCACTGTATGGAAAATGTTGTCCTGCTCCCCAGACACAGTGTTCTCCTGGTGCCACCATCTTGTCCCGACCCTTATTTTTTTTTATTAATTACAGTTTATTCACTTTGTATCCCTCCTGTAGCTCCCTCTCTCTTTCCCTTCCAATCTTACCCTCCTTCCCCTTCTCCACCATGTTCCTCCTTCCTCCCCAAGTCCACTGATAGGGGAGGTCCTCCTCTCCTTCCTTCTGATCCTACTCTATCAGGTCTCATCAGGAATGGCTGCATTGTCTTCCTTTGTGGCCTGGTAAGGCTGCACCTCCCTCAGGGAGAGGTGATCCATGAGCAGCCAATTAGTTCATGTCAGAGGCAGTCCCTGATCTCATGACTATGGAACCCACTTGGACACTGAACTGCCATGGGCTACATCTGTGCAAGGGTTCTAGGTTATCTCCATACATACTACTTGGTTAGAGTATCAGTCTCAGAAAAGACCCCTGTGTCCAGATTTTTTGGTTCTGTTGCTCTCCCTGTGGAGCTCCTGTCCTCTCCAGATCTTGCTATCTCCCCCTTCTTTCATAAGATTCTCTGCACTCTGCACAAAGTTTGGCTACAAGTCTCAGCATCTGCTCTGATATCCTGCAGGGTAGAGTTTTTCAAAGTCTCTCTGTGGTAGGCTCCTGCCCTGTTCCCTGTTTTCCCCTTCTTCTGATGTCCATCCTCTTTGCCTTTCTGAATGGGATTTGAGCAACTTAGCCAGAGTCCTCCTTCTTGATTAGTTTCTTTAGGTGTACAGATTTTAGTAGGTTTATCATATATTATATGTCTTTTATCCTCTATTGAGTGAGTATATACCGTGTGTATTTTTCTGCTTCTGGGATAGCTCACTCTGGATGATCTTTTCCAGTTCCCACCATTTGCCTCCAAATTTTATGATTTCCTTGTTTTTTATTGTTGAGTAATATTACATTGTGTAGATTTACCACAGTTTCTGTATCCATTCTTCAATTGAGGGACATCTGGGTTGTTTCCAGGTTCTGGCTATTACAAAGACTGCTTCCAGATTGGGAAAGGATCTTCATCAACCCTATATCTGACAGAGGGCTGATATCTAGAATACATAAAGAACTAAAAAAGTTAAAAAGCAATAAATCAAGCAATCCAATTAAAAACAGGCATATGTAACTAAACAGAGATATTCCTCTGTAGAGGAATATAGAATGACAGAGAAACACTCAAAGAGATGCTCAACATCCTTAGCCATCAGAGAGATGCAAATGAAAATGACCCTGAGATTTCACCTTACACTCATCAGAATGGCTAAGATCAAAAACTCAAGTGACAACACATGCTGGAGAGGTTGTGGAGAAAGGGAAACCCTCCTCCACTGCTGGTGGGAATGTAAACTTGTACAACCACTGTGGAAATCAATCTGGTGCTTTCTCAGCCAATTAGAAATAGTGCTTCCTCAAGATGCAGCCATACCACTTTTAGGCATACATCCAAAAGATGCTCAAGTATACAGCAAGGACATTTGCTCAACCAGGATTGTAGCAGCTTATTTGGAATATCCTCAATTTTTAACACAGAAGGAAGATCAGGAGCTTCCTTAAATGTTTTCTGAATATATAAAAAGCAGAGGGAAACATGTATATTAATTAGAAAAGGGCTATCCTTTGTATAGATATGAAGTCTCATCTGTATTTTAGCAATCTACTGCCAATAGTATTGCCCAGATTTCTGAATTCCACCTGTGAATTATGACGTGAGCACATGCAGAGTCACATAATCATACAAAATCTATTAACAAAAATGCAATTAAAATGAGAATACACACATATGAAATTCATACACAGTAACAATGAAGATGTAATGGAAATAGAGAAGACAAATGCTTTAACAGCAACATCAGAGAATAAAATTCTTAGGAATAAACCACTATAATAAAAGAAATTAAAAAAGACATAAATGAAATCATGTGTGTTAATCTAAAGACTTAATTTTCTCAAATATTTGAACAATTTTCCATTTTTTGTTGCTAATCACACATTACCATGTGCTGTATAAATAAAATATTTATTTTATTTGTAAATAAAGCAATAAAATAAATAAATATAAATAAAATGCCCCTCAACTGAGGCATGGATACAGAAAGTATGGTACATCTACACAATGGGATACTACTCAGCAATAAAAATCAAGGAAATCATGAAATTTGCAGTAAATGGTGGGAACTGGAAAAGATCATCGTGAGTGAGCTATCCCAGAAGCAGAAAGACACACACAGTATATACTCACTCATATAGACATATAATATAGGATAAACTCACTAAAATCTGTACACTTAAAGAAACTAATCAAGAAGAGGGACCCTGGCTAAGTTGCTCAAATCCCATTCAGAAAGGCAAAGAGGATGGACATCAGAAGGGGAAAACAGGGAACAGGGCAGGAGCCTACCACAGAGAGACTTTGAAAAACTCTACCCTGCAGGATATCAGAGCAGATGCTGAGACTTGTAGCCAAACTTTGTGCAGAGTGCAGAGAATCTTATGAAAGAAGGGGGAGATAGCAAGATCTGGAGAGGACAGGAGCTCCACAGGGAAAGCAACAGTACCAAAAAATTCTGAGCACAGGCGTCTTTCCTGAGACTGATACTCTAACCAAGTAGTATGTTTGGAGATAACCTAGAACCCTTGCACAGATGTAACCCATGGCAGTTCAGTCTCCAAGAAGGTTCCATAGTAATGGGAACAGGGACTGTCTCTGACATGAGCTGATTGGCCTGCTCTTTGATCACCTCACCCTGAGAGGGGAGCAGCCTTACCAGGCTCCAGAAGAAGACAATGCAGCCACTCTTGATGAGACCTAATAGACTAGGATCAGAAGGAAGGAAAAGAAGCCCTCCCCTATCAGTGGACTTGGGGAGGGGCATGCATGGAGAAGCAGGAGGAAGGGCGGGTTTGGGAAGTGATGAAGGAGGGAGCTACATCAGGGATACAAAGTGAATAAAGTGTAATTAATAAAAAAGTTAAAAAAAATAAAATGCTGTATAAATCAAAATAAAATGTTAATTTAAAATTATGATTCTAGATGATTACTAACAAATGTTGCCCCTACTGTTGGCTTTTTTACTGGTAGAATTCCAAGACATACTAGAATGATATATCATAAGAGACAAGTTGCATACGTATAAAACTAATATGGTCTGTCTCCTTTTCCTAGTAGAACTGCTTGTTTGTGACAGTTGTATCCTGACAATATTATCTAATTCTAATCATTTCTCAAAGACCACACCTTTAAACACTGTAGTTGGATGAGGTTTTGACATTATTATTATTAATGTTGGTGTAAATAATCTACTTGTGACAGTTTCAATAGTTTCATGCATGTGTATAAGTCATTCTGATCTCTCATTTCATCATCTCTTATCCTCCTCCCACCTGTACCAATACCCTCATTCCTCTCACCAAGGCTTCATTCTACTTCTATGTATTTTAGATGTGGTTTGGGTGTGTGTGTGTGTGTGTGTGTGTGTGTGTGTTGCATTGGATATAACCAAGGCCACTTGTGTGGCATGGGTATTAACTCATTCACTGGACCATAAGCAAATCAACCATGGATACATCACTGAAAATAATGCCTTTGTTTCCTACAACGTCATTCCTCTGTAATTAGTTCTTTTGAGGTGGATAGGGTCCTATGAACATCTCTCCCACCTATGATTTATTATTTCTTGGACTAGTACTAGGCAGTCTCTATTCAGGCAATCATGGCTGTTGTGAGTTCCTATCAGGACCATTCCCATACAAAAGTATTTTATAGCTCTTTCCCCCATAATTCATCTCCTATATTTTATTGAACTCCTCCCTAATTTTCCATGAGCTTTTTAGGGGAATGATATGGATGTTCCACTTATTGCTGAGCACTCAAAAGTCTATTGATCTCAGCACATTGACCTGGGTCTCTGTGCTATCAGGCTAGCCCTTATGGCCATGTACTCATGGTCCATATTGGCCCATGGCCACCTCTTCCTCTTTCTCTACTTATTTCTGTCTCTCTGAGACCACAAATGTGGGATCTTTAGCTCCAAGTATATTTCTTCTGCCTAGCTACTGGTTGTCACTTTTCTTTAACCAGTCAGAGACTGACTGGTCTAAGGAAGTAGTTGGGCAGAAAGTGTGTGACCTGATGTTGGAGAGTCTGTCCAGAGACGAACAACCAATGTCTTGGAGATGTTGTGGAGGGACCGGCTTGGTCAACCAAAGCCATATAATGTGTTGTCTCTTCCAGAATAAATAAATCTGCAGCTGCCTGCCCTCAGTTTGCATTCACCTGACCCCTCACCCCCACAGTGTCTGTGTGATGATCCCCTTAGAAGGATGACAGACAAGGGATAATTGAGAAGCATTCTCAAGTTTATTTTTATTAATTACACTTTATTCATTTTGTATCCCCCCATAAGCCCCTCCCTCCTCCCCTCCCGATACCACCCTACCTCCTGTTTCTGCATGCATGCCCCTCCCCAAGTCCACTGATAGGGGAGGTTCTCCTCTCCTTTCTGATTTTAGTCTCTCAGTTCTCCTCAAAAGTGGCTGCATTGTCCTCTTCTGTGGCCTGGTAGGGCTGCTCCCCCCTCAGGGGGAGGTGATCAAAGAGCAGGCCAATCAGATTATGTCAGAGGCAGTCCCTCTTCCCATTACTAGGTACACCACTTGGACAAGACCTGCCATGGGCTACATCTGTGCAGGGGTTCTAGGTTATCTCCATGAATAGTCCTTGGTTGGAGTATGAGTCTCTGGGAAGTTCCTTGTGTTAAAATTTTCTGGTTCTGTTGCTCACCTTGTGGAGTTCCTGTCCTCTCCACCTCTTACTATTTCCCGCTTCTTACATAAAATTCCATTCACTCTGCCAGACAGTTGGCCATCAGGCTGGGAATCTGCTTTGATAGTCTGCAGGACAGAGGCTTTCAGAGGCCCTCTGTGGTAGGTTCCTAGTTTGTTTCCTGTTTTCTTCTTCTGGCTTTCAGAGGCCCTCTGTAGCAGGTTTCTAGGTTGTTTCCTGTTTTCTTCTTCTTCTGATGTCCATCCCCCGCCTTTCAGGTAAGGATTGAACATTTTAGTTAGGGTCCTCGCTCTTGCTTGGTTTCTTTAGATGCATAGATTTTAGTGGGTTTGTCCTACATTGTATGTCTATATGAGTGAGTATATACCATGTGTGTCTTTTTGCTTCTGGGACAACTCACTCAGGATGATCCTTTCCAGTTCCCACCATTTACCTGCAAATTTCATGATTTCCTTATTTTTCATTGCTGAGTAATACTCCATTGTATAGATGTACCAAAATTTCTGCATCCATTCTTCAGTTGAGGGGCATCTGGGTTGTTTCCAGCTTCTGGCTATTACAAATAAAGCTGCTACAAACATGGTTGAGCAAATGTCCTTATTGTGTACTTGAGCCTCTTTTGGATATATGCCTAGGGGTGATATGGCTGGATCTCGAGAAAGCGCTATTCCTAGTTGTCTGAGAAAGTGCCAGATTGATTTCCAGAGTGGTTGTACAAGTTTATATTCCCACCAGCAGTGGAGGAGGGTTCCCCTTTCTCCACAACCTCTCCAGCATGTGTTGTCACTTGAGTTTTTGATCTTGGCCATTCTGATGAGTGTAAGGTGAAATCTCAGGGTTGTTTTGATTTGCATTTTCTAATGGCTAATGACATTGAGCATTTCTGTAAGTGCTTCTCTGCCATTCGATATTTCTCTATTGAGAATTCTCTGTTTAGCTCTGTTCCCCATTTTTAAGTGGATTACTTGGTTTGCTGCTTTTCAGCTTGTTTAGTTCTTTATATATACTGGATATGAGTCCTCTGTCAGATAAAGGATTGGTGAAGATTCTTTCCCAATCTGTAGGCAGTCGTTTTGTTTTGATGACGGTGTCCTTTGCTTTACAGAAGCTTTTCAGTTTCAGGAGGTCCCATTTATTGATTGTTGCTCTTAGAGCCTGTGCTGTTGGTGTTCTGTTTAGGAAGTTTTCTCCTGTACCAATGAGTTCTAGGGTATTCCCCACTTTTTTTCTCGCAGATTTAATGTGTCTGGTTTTATGTTGAGGTCTTTGATCCACTTGGACTTCAGTTTTGTGCAGGGTCATAAGTATGGATCTATTTTCATTTTTCTACATGTAGACATCCAGTTGGACTATCACCATTTGTTGAAGATGCTATCTTTTTGCCATTGTATGGTTTTGGCATCTTTGTCAAAGATCAGGTGTCCATAAGTGTGTGGGTTTATTTCTGGGTCCTCTGTTCAGTTCCATTGAGCCACCATTCTGTTTCTATGCCAGTACCATGCAGTTTTTAAAACTGTTGCTCTATAGTACTACTTAAGATCAGGGATGGAGATACCTCCAGAAGATCTTTTATTGTAGAGGATTGTTTTAGCAATTCTGGGTTTCTTGTTATTCCATATGAAGTTGAGACTTTTTCTTTCCAGGTCTGTAAAGAATTGTGTTGGTAATTTGATGGGAATTGCATTGAATCTGTAGATTGCTTTTGATAAAATGGCCATTTTTACTACGTTAATCCTGCCAAGCCATGAGCATGGGAGATCTTTCCATTTGTCATATCTTCTTCTAATTCTTTCGTCAGAGACTTGAAATTTTTTTTCATACAAGTCTTTGACTTCCTTGGTTAGGGTTACTTCGAGGTACCTTATGTCATTTGTGGCTATTGTGAAGGGTGTTGTTTCCCTAATTTTGTTCTCAGCTCTTTTGTCTTTTGTATACAGGAGGGCTACTGATTTTTTTGAGTTAATTTTGTATCCTGCCACTTTGCTGAAGGTGTATATCATCTGTAGGAGTTTAGTGATGGAGTTTTTGGGGTCACTCACGTATACTATCATATCATCTGCAAATAGTGATAATTTGAATTCTTCTTTTCCAATATGTATCCCCTTGATCTCCATCAACTGTCTTATTGCTCTGCCAAGGACTTCCAGCACTCTGTTGAAGAGATATGGGGAGAGTGGGCAGCCTTGTCTTGTTTCTGATTTCAGTGGGATTGCTTTAAGTTTCTCTTCGTTTAGTTTGATGTTGGTTATAGGCTTGCTGTATATCGCCTTTATTATGTTTAGATATGTGCCTTATATCCCTGATCTCTCCAATACTTTAAACATGAATGGATGTTGGATTTTGTCAAATGCTTTTTCAGCATCTAGGGAGATTATCATGTGGTTTTTTTCTTACAGTTTGTTAATATGGTGGATCATATTGATGGATTTCCGTATATTGAACCACCCCTGCATACCTGGGATGAAGCCTACTTGGTCATAGTGGATGATATCTTTGATGTGTTCTTGGATTCGGTTTGCAAGTATTTTGCTAAATATTTTTGCATCAATGTTCATAAGGGAGATTGACCTGAAATTCTCTTTCTTTGTTAAGTCTTTGTGAGGTTTAGGTACCAAGGTGACTGTGGCTTCATAGAATTAGTTTGGTAATGTTCCTTCTGTTTCTATTTTGTGGAATAGTTTGAAGAGAATTGATGTTAGCTCTTCTTTGAAGGTCTGGTAGAATTCTGCACTGAAGTCATCTGATCCTGGGCTTTTTGTGGATGGGAGACTTTTGATGACTGCTTCTATTTCTTTGGTGGATATAGGACTATTTAATTGATTTACCTGGTCCTGATTCAGCTTTGGTAAGTCAAATCGATCAAGAAAATTGTCCATTTCATTTAGATTTTCAAATTTTGTTGAGTATAGACTTTTGAAGTAAGTCCTAATGATTGTTTGGATTTCCTCAGTGTCTGTAGTTATGTCCCCCTTTTCATTTCTGATTTTGTTGATTTGGGGGGTGTCTCTCTGCCTTTTACTTAGCTTGGCTAAGGGTTTGTCGATCTTGTTGATTTTCTCAAAGAACCAGCTCTTGGTTTCATTGATTCTTTGAATTGTTTTATTTGTTTCTAATTGATTGATTTCAGCCCTGAGTTTGATAAGTTCCAGCTGTCTTCTCCTTCTTGGTGTGTCTGCTTCTTCTTTTTCTAGGGTTTTTCAGTGATCCATTAAGTTGCTTGAATGAGCTGTCTTGAATGTCTTCTTGAAGGCACTTAGTGCTATGAACTTTCTCTTAACACTGCTTTCATTGTGTCCTTGTGCCTTCAATTTCATTGATTTCTAGGAAGACTTTAATTTCTTTCCTTATTTCTTCCCTGACCCAGCTGTGATTTAGTAGCAAGTTGTTCAGTTTCCATGTGTGTGTAGGCTTTTTGCTATTTCTGTTATTGTTGAGGTCCAGCTTTATTCCATGGTGATCATACAAGATACAAGGGATTATTTCCATCTTCTTGTATCTGTTGAGGCTTGCTTTGTGACCAACTATATGGTCTACTTTGGAGAAGGTTCCATGAGGTACTGAGAAGAAGGTAAATTCTTTTGTGTTTGGGTGTAAAGTTCTGTAAATGTCTGTTAGGTCCATTTGATTCATGACCTCTGTCAGAGACATTGTTTCTTTGTTTAATTTCTGTTTTGTTGACCTGTCCTTTGTTGAGAGTGGGGTGTTGAAGTCTCCCACTATTAATGTGTGGGGATCTATATGTGGTTTAAATTTTATCAATGTTTCTTTTACAAATGTGGGTGCTCTTGTATTTGGGGCATAGATGTTCAGGATTGTGATGTATTCCTGGTGGAATTTTCCTTTAATGAGTATGAAGTGTCCTTCTCCATCTCTTTTTATTAATTTTGGTTGAAAGTCTATTTTATCAGATATTAGAATGGCTACTCCTGCTTGCTTCTTGGGTCCGTTTGCTTGGAAAGTCGTCTTCCAACCCTTTATCCTCAGGTAATGTGTATCTTTGTGTCTTAGGTGTGTTTCTTGTATGCAACAGATTGCTTGGGTTTTGTTTACGTATCCATTCTGTTAATTTGTGTCTTTTTATTGGAGAGTTGAGTCCATTTATATTGAGAGAGATTAATGACCAGTGGCTGTTAGATTCCTTGATTTTGATGTTGGCTGTGGTCAACACGTTGTGTGCTTGGTTGCTTTTTCTTTTACTGTAGTAAGGTTAATTATTTCCTGTGTTTTCTTGAAAGAAGCTAATTTTTGGGGGTTGTATTTTCCCTTCCAGTGTCTTCTGTAATGCTGGATTTGTGTGTAGGTATTGTTGAAATTTGTTTTTTGTCATTGAATATCTTGTTTTTTCCGTCTATGAGGACTGAGACTTTTGTGGGGTATAATAGCCTGGGCTTAAATCTGTGTTCTCTTAGGGTCTGCATGATATCCGTCCAGGCCCTTCTGGCTTTCATAGTCTCTGTTTAAAAGTCAGGTGTATTTCTAATGGGTTTGCCATTATACGTTACGTGGCCTTTTTCCCTTGCAGCTTTTAGTATTTTTTCTTTGTTCTGTATACTTACTGTTTTGATTATTATGTGTTGGAAGGATTTTCTTTTCTGATCAAATATATTGGGTGTTCTATAGGCCTCATGTATTCTTATTGGCCTCTCCTTTAACTTGGGGAAATTTTCTTCAATGATTTTGTTGAAAATATTTTCTGGGCCTTGGAGAAGGGAGTCTTCTTTTTCCTCTATACCTATTATTCTTAGGTTTTGTCTTTTCATATTGTCTTGGATATCTTGGACAGTCTGTGTCAGGAATTTTTTGGATTTAACATTTTCTTTGACAGATACATCGATTTCTTCCATTGTATCTTCTACACCTGAGATTCTTTCTTCCATCTCTTGTAGTCTGTTGGTTATGCTTACCTCTGTAGTTCGTTTTCTTCCCTAGATTCTTCCTCTCCATTATTTCCTCCATTTTCTTTAATGTTTTCTTTAATTTTTCCAATTCTATCTTCAGATCTTGAGTTCTTTTGTTTACTTCCTTCACATGTCTGATTGTACTTTCCTGTTTTTCTTTTAGTTCCTTCAACGCTGTTTCTTTTATTTCATTCAGTGCTTTAAGCATTTCCTTTCTAAAAGCCATAAACTGTTTGGCTGCAGCTTCCTCTATTTCTTTATGGATGGCAATATTCTGTTTGAGTTTATTTTTCTCTATGTCTTTACGTATCTTATTTGTTTCCTCTGTTATCATCTTCATGAGCGTAGTTTTTAGGCCATCTTCTTGGATTTCAGTTATGCTGGGGTGTCCAGGGCTACTTGCCCCTGGGTAACTGGGTTCTGGAGATGCCATATTGCTCTGTCTTTTGTTGCTTGAGCTTTTACGCTGGCCTCTATCCATTGTGCTATCTTAGGTGTCTGGGGTTATTTTCTAGCAGTTCCTGGGGATCCTGTGGTGGAAAGAATCACCTTTGCAGAAAGCTGGTTTTTCCTGAAGGATGTCTTCTCAGCTGTTTGGGTATAGTCCCTGGATGGCTGGTGTTTTTTCAGGAGTTGCTGCTGCTCACCTCAGGGATAGAGACCTGAGTGGTAACAGTGGTCTTTGTTAGTCGAGAGCGTTCTCCTCTCACCCTGGACAGTTCTGAGGACAGCTGCCCTGTTTCTGGGTTTCTTGCTGTAAATTTAATGATCAGCTGCTGTGACCCAGTTGGACCTCTGGTGCGCAGCAACTGTTCATGCCTGTGTCTGGAGCACAGCTGAGTGATGGCGGCTCGGCCCCGCCAGTCTTTGCTAGACTTTTTCCAGGGAAGGATTGGGTGATTTAAGTCAGTACAGTTTCCTTCCTTCCCTGTGGATTCTCTGGAGACAGGAAATCGCAGTCTCTTTTTTTGCCCTGGTGCACACTGCTCAGTCTCTGCCAGCTGGCTGGCCGCAGAAACTGCCTGTGTCTGGACACAGCTGAGTGATGGCGGCTCACTCTCCGCCAGCTGTCTGGAGCACAGAAACTGCCTGTGTCAGCCTTTCCGGCCTTTGGGAGCCTAGGTGTCTGCCTAAACTGGGTAATTTTCCCGAGACCTTTTCTGGGTGGGGGTGTCAGCTGAGTGCTCTGAGATCAGACCAGCCGTTTCCCTCCCTGTGTGTTTGCACCAGACAGTGAAACTCATTCGCTGGTGCCCTGGTGCCCACAGTTCTGTCTCAGGCGGCGAATCAGGCGTGCAGGCAGGCAAGGCTCTGTGCAGGAGCCTGGGTCCCAGGCTCTGGCTCCGGGCTGGCTCCTGGAGTGCCCGTGGAACCCGAGTCTTTTCCAGAGGATGTCTGAGTGACCTAAGGTCGGTCCCAATCGTTTCCTGTAACATGGGGTTATCTCTCGACTGAAAATTCCAGTCTCTGATAGTGTGGTGCACACGGTTCAGTCTGGGACCGTGACCAGAAACACTGGCTTGTGGCTCTGGGCTGGGGCTGGGGCTGGCGGCTGGCAGCCAAGCATCTGGCAGAACCGAGATCTCTTCTGCAGTTTAGCCTGGTGAGTTAAAAGCTGATTGAATCCCCCACCGTGGGGTATCCTCTCACCTGGGAAACACAATGACTGTGTTTTATGGCTTCGAGTTCTGATTGCTGGTCACTGTGCTGATCCTGCTGCTGCTGCTCAAAATTAGAGTCCTCCTGGCGCTGTCATCTTGCCCTGCCCCATTCTCGAGTTTTATATATAAATTTATTTCTTATAATTTATTCACCTTATATCCCCATTGTAACTCCCTTACTAGTCTTCCCCCAACCCCATCCTTAGCTCCTCTTCTATCCTCCTCCCCTAGTCCACAGAAAGGGTGTGCCCTCTTCCACCAGTAGGGATAAGCTAAAGGAGGTCAGGCTGGGGGATCAAGAGTGGGAAGCATCCCTTACATCACATTGATACAGGAGATGTTTCAGTATTTATAAACCATGCTTGTGGTAGGGTGATAACCAGATCTCAGGGCACAGAAATCAGCATCTGAAAACACAGATAAAGTCTTCTTGCAACAGTCATGTTATGGGGGAAGGGCTGTTGGTTTGGTTTGGGTTTTGTATAGTGAATGATAGTGATGTTTGAACAGTATCAGCACAACCAATTAAACTGAACTACATACTTATGATTTAATATGGTAAATTTTATAGTCATTTTACTGCAACAAAACATGCAAAAGAGGACAAGTGAATATCAGGTCATTAGTCAAGCCAGAGGAGTAGTGACTGCAGCTGTCAGTTCTTGCAGGATATTTGATTCCATTGTATCTCACTGATGGTATTTTGTATGGCTTGAGTTTGTGGAGTTCTTGTGTATACTGTCACAACTGTTGTGAATTCATAGGTGCAACTGCCTGTAGTGTCCAGAAAACAGTTTCTTTGTACTTATCCATTGTGTCTGACTCTTACAACCTTTTGAGACACCTTTCTTTGGTGATCCCTGAGCTTCAGGAAGAGGAAGGGTATGATATAGATGTCTCATTTATGGCTGAGAAATCCAAAGTTTCTTATTCTCTGCTCCTTGACCAGTTGTAGATCTTTGTGTCACTTGCCATCTAATGTACAAAGAAGCTTCTCTAATGAAGCTTTAGAAAGGCTCTAAGTCATTATGCCATCATGCAGATGGACACAGACAGGTTAAAATAATGTATGGTGGTTGGCTCCACCATGTCATCACCCTCTCTTTCTTTCTCCATATGCATACAGACACACACATACACACAAACATACATACATACATATATATTTATATATATGTTCATAGCCAGTATTTCTAAATGGAGAAAAGTTTTCCACCAAACCATGAAAAATCAAGGACACTCATGTTTTGGCTACTGATTTTATTACATAACTTTAAATGGATGCAACATGCCTTTGGAAAGGAGTAAAGAAGAGTGCAGAAGTTTGGGGAAGAATGGCAATGTCAGGTTCATGGCCAGTTGCAGCAATTGCAGCTGGGATCAAAGACAAGCTCTGCCTGACAGTGCTGCTTGTATGTGATTCCATTGTGGCAGTGCCAGAAAGCATGTCTGTCATCGGCCACAGGGTAGAGGCCATCAGCTTTGCCAGCGCAGAATCCACTGCCTTCAGAGCCTCCTCCAGAGCTCCCACTCCCACTCCCACTCCCAGTTCCTGGAGGAGAAGTCACTGGCTCAGTAGGTGGGTTAGGGGCTGTGCAACCTGAAACATACAAGTAGAGAGAATAAGGGTGGTGCTGCTGTGGCAGTGAACTTCACATGGAAGTAGAGAAAACTACACACATTATTGCTGGGAGGTGGGTGCCATTATTTGCAGTCTCACAATCAGAGATTTGTGTGCTGAAGGTAAGCATAGTTTCTGTAGTCTCTTACAAACCTTGAAGTTCTAGAAAATCTGATCTCATACACTCCAAAGATAGAAGTGATTTCCTATAATTTCCTTAGAAATAGAGTTTTAGGGAAAGTCAGTAGCTGTCTCTCACCTGGGTAAGTACAACAGAATAAAATAGGAAGAGTATCCCCAAAACAATGGTGTGAGAATGTCAAGACTGCCTTTAAATGATGAAGGGACATTATTAACACACCCTCTGAATACTTGTGCTGTTGTTTACCTGTAGTTGACACATCTAGGGCTTTGTTCAAAGTAGAGGTCAGAGGAAATTTTCCCTGTTCACAGAAAGATCCAGTGAAGTCATCAAGGTCAATGGCCCAGATCATGGCACCTCCAAAATTATTTTGCTTAAGCCATTGAGCCTGTTTAAGAGTAGAGGGCAGAAGGTTCATTGATTTCCAGAGCCTTGGTTCTGTTATTCCAGCAAATCCAAGGAGCTGACCTTACCTTGACACTGAAGCTCTTGATATTGTCATAGCCAACCCACTCGTTACCCTTATAGGCATAGGGCACTTCCTGAGGGGCATCCCAGACCTCAGTGGCTCCATTTCTTAGGAAGGTACAAATCTTTAAATATGAAGAGAATCAAACCCTTTCAATATTAATCCCATGAAAGAGAAAACACATTGACTTCTTTCCTTTCATATCCATTGTTGGGGTTACCTCAATTTTATAATTCAGTTTTGTTTACAGTAAATAAAACTGGGTTATTTTCATCTTTGCAGTGAGGCAGATGAGACCTAGGACTTGTACACACTATGTACACGTTGTATCACTGAGCTACATCACAACCTTAGTCTTTGCTTTTATATAGAGCTTTTTTATATATAGCTTTGAATTTAGGGTTGTCCTGTTTAGCTTCTTGAATGTTGGAATTACAGATATGAGCAACCAAAACTACAAAAAAAAAAAAAAAACCTGTCATGAAAAATCGTTGTACACTACTTTGTCCTATGGTACTAGAGATTAAATATAGGACTGTGTGTATTCTAAGTAAATGCTCTACCACTGAGCTACATTCCCCAGGTTCAGTTATTTCTCAAATTCTTATACTTTATCCATATTTTGGTACTAAAATATTGGAATCTATAGTAGTTTATGAAGTGTATTTATTTTATTCCTTTCTTTTCTAATGTAAATATTCTTAATGGTATAGTCTGTTGCTTGAAGGAATATTGTTTGGATTAATTATAGAAGCACATTATCCAAACCCTTAAAGCTCCACCCCACCTCACCTCTGACCCCCATTGACACAGCTTACTGAGACAGGTACTAGACAAAGCAAACATTCAGATCCAGAAAATTCTAAACTGAAGACTATGCACAACTTTGGGCATGTAATTCATAGAGCACTATACGGTCAATCTACTGACCTCATAGTAGGCCCAGAAACCAGACTGCCTTGTATAGGGCCCATCAGGACCAGCACCAAAGGTAGGGGCACCAATTCCATTATCAGAAGGGTTGCTCAAGATGAAAGTATGTCCATACTCTGGAAATCCAACAATGAGCTTCTCAGCTGGGGCTCCATTGTCTTTCCAGTAATTCATTACATAATCCTGTAATGGCAACAAGTTAGACACAGTACCTGAACAGTCAATGACCTATGTTAGCTTTCTATTTTAGTAGGTAAATTATATGATATTTATAAGTAAAGGATTTATTTCTTGGTATTTTCTTTTTTCAGAAATTTTGGATGAAATTACAGTTAATGAGATATGGCCAGTAACTTAAGATATTAACCTAAATAAGACAGCTTCCAAACTCATGTTAATTTAGAACCTGAGTTTCTCTATGATTTACATACCCTCCCCCAGTCTTCATTCCCGTACGATCTTACCACATTGAGGTAGGCATTGCTGCCAGTCTCAGTTGGGTATTTGTAGAGTGGACTATTCTCTCCCGTGTAGCCCTCCCAGGACCCATGGAAGTCATATGTCATGACATGGATGTAATCCAGATACCTGAGAGATAGTAATATTTAGAATCATTTCTGATAACTTTCTCACAGCTATGCAGGCAATGACATCTTTTCCAAAGCAAGTTTACAAACAAGGTCTTTAAGTATAAGACATCTCAAGAATAAGTACAATGCTTAAAAGGTCCCCACAAACGTTTAGAATTAGTGTACTACTCACTTGGAAAGTTCAGGGATCTCATAGCCAGCCTGGATGTTGGAAATGCCAGCAGCTACAGCAGCAGTAACCATCAACCTGGGCTTGTTGCTCTCAATAGCCTCCTGCTCAAAAGCTTCACGCATTTCCTGCAGAATAAGGCAAGCATGTTTGAAGTTAATTTCAGCTACTTAGATAATAGCAAATACATGTTTTCATGGTATCTTTCTTCTCCAAAGTACTTTCATCTATTTTTAGTCTCTTGATGTTTCAATAAACTCAATAGTATAGGTAATATGAATTTTAAATTATATAGCTATATAATGTGCGTGGGAGCTGGAAATTTTCACCTGAGTTCTAAGGGAAGTTAGGGGGAGCCAGGGTCCCAAATGACCAATCAGAGTTCACTTGTATCACAGCATGTTGAAGCTACATTCTTTGCAGTGCCTTTTATCTAGCGTTCAGTGGTTTGAAAAGTTTCTTCCATTCTCCTTACAACACTGATCTATCATTCAATAAATTCCAGAATTAGCCAATAAAGAATGTAGTAATGGCTGGATGCCAGGTCCAGTTCAGTGCCAGATGTTAATTCACATGCTTTTCTGTGTGACTCTCACTTATTTGGAATACTGAGTTGAGATTTTATGATGGTATTATCTGGGGCACCAGATGGCATTCCAGGCACACCTTTGAACATTGCTTATGAGTTGTGGTTGAAAAACCTAAGACATTTACCTGGAAGGAGAAGAATTACAGAGTGTTATGTCTGTCTTCAAATGTTAAATTCAGATACTGTAATGTGTATGGTTTCATTCTGTGCCACTTTAGTGGGCAGAATTGTAGCCAATGATTAGATATTATAACTTACAGTAGTCATGTTTCAATGAAGAGTAGAGGTGTTTTTTTACATTCTTTGGAGCTATTCAACAAAAATTAAAGTAGGGCTTGTAGAGATGGCTCAATGGTTAAAGTGCTTGCCATGCAAACTGAAGACCTGAGTTCAAAAGCTCAGTTCCCACAGAACCCACATAAAAACTTTTAAGCAAGACGTAGTGGCATATGGTTATTAATCTCGGTGCTGAGGAAACTAATACAGACAGAGCCCTGGGTTGGCAAAGTGGCCTGTGATAATTCATGATTTCTAGAAGTGAGAAATGGATTAAAAAATCAAGGTGGGCAGTCTCTGAGAAATGACATCCCACATACATGTATACCCCATACAACATATACATACACATAAAAGTAATCTGGATTTTGTAAAACCTTGTGTTTGTGTTCATGTTCATATGTGTGAGTGCAAGCACATGTGAGAACCTCAGATGTCAGTCCTCACCTCCTACCTTCTTTGAGGTACTGTCCCTTTTGTTGTTTACTACTGTGCTGCCAGGCTAGCTGGACCACGAGCTTCTGGAGATGGGCAGGTTTCTGTCTCCCATCTCTGTAGGAGCACTGAAATTTCAGATGAGCATTACTGTATCTGGCTTTTATGTGGGCTCTCATGCTTTGGAGAAAGTTTTTAACACATTGGGGCATCTTGCTAGCCCAATATTGAAGTTATTCTGAGTCTATCTATGACCCAATGTATAGAATGATATAGAAAACAATATACCTTGGAAGAAAATAAGCCTAAAATCCATGTTTTGGTGAGGTCACTAAGATGTCAGGAATTGGACAGGCTGCTCTCACAAAGTTGGTCCAGAATTTTCAAAAAGAAAATCCTTGTGCCTAACCAAACAGCTAGCCACAATACTACCTCACCCTAGACTTGAAACCAAAAACTCTTCCTACAACTGAACTTTGATCAACCTTAACTTGCATGGTCCTCAGTTTTATGGGCTTGATTTGCATGGAACAGATTATGTAATAGGAAATTATGTGTTTAGCAGGTTTGTTGTCTGGGCTACATTTGTTCACATGGTGGAAACTATACACCCGGATGCTGCAACCTATGATACTCACCCTAATGGAACAAACACTTCTCCAAAATGGAGACAACGCTACCATCCACCCCACTGCCTTATACTGTATGTGGGGTTCTAGTTACTACCCAAACTTCTGCCCCTTCTAGTGGATTCAACAAACATTTTCTTACTGCTCTGGTGTAAAGAGTCAATTTATTCACTGCCAATATCATCCCCAATTTGAAAAACTTCATAGCTCTTGTTTTTATTACTCCATTTATTTTTCCTTGGCAATCATGTACCCTTACTGATGAATTCAGCAGTATTGGTTTTTTTTTTGTTTGTTTGTTTGTTTTTTTTTTTTTTTTGCCAGACTCTCTGGGTTGATATCCATTCAATTCATTGTGATCATTCTAGATATGTCATCCTCATATTCAAAGCTAAATTAACCAGTCTACTTGTTATTCTTCCTGTCTATATCAGCATCACTGTAATAAAAATAGTCCTCAAAATCAGAAAACTAGGAATCATTTCTACTTCAAATGTGATTCCTATTGATATTTGTTCTCTTTATACCTCTGTGTATATTCTCTTCCCTCATTGTCAGGTCCATTATTAGGACCCTGGTTACCTCTTACTTATTTCATTGCCTTCCTTCTCTATCCTGTCTTTGTACTCCTAATTCACGGGTTCATAATTAATTCCAACATATCCATTCCAAAATATACAATTCTGGTCATATAAACCATTGCATAAAAACTTTCAAAGATTTTCATTGTCCTTAGGAAACTTCAAAACTCTTTAACTTAATATAAAAGTGTTCATGGAATCTAATTCTTGCCACCTATTTATTCTCAGAGGATTGAAACTCACTTCTCACTTGATCTGTCTTTTTACGTCATTTTCATCTGCACTGAATTGGATAACACCACGTTCAAATCCAGCATCACTTTACCTAGAAAGTTTCATGTCATTTTGCCCAAGAGCAGAATTAGATGTTTCCTCATTTGCTTATGGATTCTGTAGACCTCTAGTACAGAATTTATTAAAATGTGTTACACTTATTGCTTATGCTTTAGTTCTCTGCCTCAGATATGTGTTCTTTAAAGCCAAGATTCTGCCTTATCCTAGATTTTAACCTATGCCTAATAATGGCACAAAGCATAGATTGCTCAGTAACAGTAGACAGTTTTATGCCAAAAGTCTAGAAGATATCACAGGTATTTATGACACTTACTATCTGTGTGATGTCCAAATTACTTACACCATTTTAATCCTGCAAAGTGGAGGTTATGTGCTTAAGGAGCCTATATCATTGAATAAGTGTCAAGATGATATAAACTGAAAACAGCATGTAGAGTAATGTGCAGCATAAACCTTGTTCTAAGAATGCATGATATCTAAGGAACTTTACTATGCTAAGATTCCATAATTCTAAAGTCATGTTTGGTTTTATTGTACAAGGACCTATTTCTCCTTGGGAAAAAATAAGCCAGATGTGATGGTACACCCCTTCTATTCTAGCACTTGGGAGGCAGAGGCAGGGATATCTCTGTGAGTTCTAGGCCAGGCTGGTCTACAAAGTGAGTCCAGGATGGCTAAGGCTACACAGAGAAACCCTGTCTCAAAAAAAATAGACTTTAGATATTGTAAAGCTACCATCTCTTCCTGCTTTCCTCACCTTTACCAAGACAGTGAAAAGATGTTTGTCCTGAGGAGGGCTCCCACGTGAGCCTGGGTATTCCCAGTCCAGGTCCAGTCCATCAAACCCATACTGACGCAGGAATCTGATGACTGAGGTGATGAAGGTCTGGCGGTTCTGAGAAGTAGAGACCATGGTAGTAAAACTGAAGGAAACACAAAGAAGACATGGTAAGGCCTTGGTGTTCTGAACACACTGGAATAAAAACAGTTTGCAGTTCAATTTCTGCCTCACAGTGACTGAGCATGAAAGGATGTTCCAGGGATGTCCTGGTCTCTCTTTGCAGCCATGGTGTCTCAGCTTTCACTTTATTTTGCTAGTCTTCCCAACTCCCAACTCAAACAATTTTCCAAAATGCCCTTGTTTTGAATGTCCAATTAACTTAGTTCACAGTGTTCTCTATCTTCAAATATGCTCCCAGTTCATGTCTACTCAAGTAAGCCTTGTTTATATACATATAGTTCTTTTTTCTTTCTCAGGAAGACAACAGAAATACAGGATCTTCATCAGACTTTGAGCCCTTCATATACTTTAAGAAGAGGCCTTTTGAAGCAGGCAACTAAAAGCTCAGAGGATGGTGTCCCAAAACATTCATCCAAATTTAGCCATGTGAAAGCCACAGTAGTCATTCTAACATCTTCTGATAAGTATTGAGGATCTGCCATGATAATTTATTAAGTAAAAATATTCATTTAATGGACATCCTTAATATCCATCTGGAGTTTTGAAGTCTAAGAGAACATGGATTATACTGGGCTACATTGCTTTTGATAGAACTTACGGAGCAGTTCCAAAGTTCCAGCCCCCAATAGCCAGGAGGGTTTTCAGTTTGCTGTTCCTATAAAGCAAAAGATAAACAAGGAATTTCTAAATCTGTAGGTCCGGCCATTTAAAGTAACATTGCTGTTTATAGTATCGTGCCTGCTCAAGTTACTCAGGGTAAGTTTGATGTCATAATCTATACTTGAGAACTATTTGAGTTATTTTTTTCACTACTGAAACTCTCTTTACTAAAGCTCTTTATATTACCACCACATATGAGGTAAGGGCCACTAAGAAAAATCAGGATTATACAACTGTTGGCTTTATTGGTGTGGGCTAGCAAAGTTTATATTACATATAACTTAAAAAGCACAATAGCTCATTGCTCTTTCACTGATAAAATGTTAAATGTTGCTTAAACATAATTACTTTTTATCCTCTATAATAATTAATATAAACTAACTGATTTGTTATTACATGCATACCTAGAAACTGTGGTTAAGAAACATCTGTTTCCATAAGAATTATGTGTAAGAGTTGTCAGAGAACATGAAAATTCTAGTTTTATTTTCCTCTCCCCTGAGAGTCTGATAATACTACTCTATGGCATATGTTCTCTGCCTTCCTAAAGCTGACCTTTTAATACAGCTCCTGGTGTTGTGGTGATCCCAACAATAAAATTATTTTCATTGATATGTTATAACTGTAATTTTGCTACTGTTAAAAATTTTAATGTAAATATCTGATATTTTCAATGACCTCAGGGAACCCCTGTAAAAGGGTCTTCAGCCTCCAAAAAGGTAGCAACCTACAGGATGAGAACTACTGATTTAGGGTGACTGACATTTTTATCAGGTGGCCCATGGAATTTTTATACACATAACAAATGGACACAATTAAGTAAAAACCTTTTTAAAGAAATTGTTTTCCTATTGGGATTCATAAACTGAAATTTCCTAGCTGTGTTCATGATAGTGTCAATAGTAATAACAACAATTACCTGAACTTTTCTTGGTCCCAGATAAGTATAAACTAAATGAGTTAATGAATTCCAAGAAACCAGAGATTGCTTTGATTTAAAAACAGAAGAGAACTCAAGGCCTGGTTGATGACTGCATTGATAAGGGCACTTATTATCAAGCACAACCCAAGCTCAATCACAAGAATTCAAATAACAAAAAAAGAACCAGTTTCTTGCAAGTTGTACTCTGGCCTCCATATACATGCTGTGGCCTAAATATTCATACATGCATACACATAAAACAATTAATTGATTAATTAGTTGAAATTTTCAAAGGAGTAAACAAGGTCTAGAGAAGTGGCTCAATAGTTAGGAGCAAATTTTGCTACTGTAAAGGTCCCAAGCTCAGTTCCAGCACCCACACCAGGTGGCTCACTACCCACATACCTATAATTCCAACTCCAGGGGATTTAATATCTCTTCTGGGTCTCAAATTCACATGCACTAAGTTACATAGACACACACACAAACATGATTAAATATATAATAAAATTTAAGGAAAAAATATAAAGAATTGGGCAAAGTTTAGGAAGTCCTGTGGAAAAGTGGGGAGAGGTATAGAAGCTCCTGGATATTACAGGAGCTCCACAAGAAGACCAACAGAGCCAACTAAACAGGGCACAGAGGGCCTTGCAGAGATTGAAGCACCAACAAAGGACCATGCATGTACTGGATGTAGGCCCCTACACAGACGTAGCCAATGGGCAGCTCAAGCTTCATGTGGGTTCCCTAGTAAGAGGAGTGGGGACCTATCTCCAACATAAACTCTATTACCTGCTTTTGATCACTTTCCCCAGCACGGCTGCTTTGCCAGAACACAGGGAAAGTGTATGTGTTCAGTCCTGATACAACTAGATGAGCTATGGTGCATTGGTGTGGGGCTTTCCTTTTCTGAGGATAAAGGAGGGGGTATGGGGGAAGAGAGATGGAGGGTAAGAGTAGAAAGAGAGGAGGGAGGAAAGGAGCTATTATCAAGATGTAAGTGAATAAATTAGTTTTTAAAATTTCAAAAACAAACAAATAAAAGGCTATCAAAACCCAGTAAACCATTCTGATTCCTGGACTAAAACATGTCTAATTTTATTATCCTTTGCACTTTGTTTCCTCTTGCAGGGTGTTAAGATGGCTTGCAGTTTTCTGTGTCATTATAAAAAGATGGTATAAAAGCAACAGACACATATGTACATGTGATACATATGTATGTCTGTGTGCATATATATATATACATACATGCATATTATCACTGGCCACTTGAAGTGAGGTTTTTGGAACAGAAGCATCATTCTCATGTGTTAGAGCTTAATAGATATAGTTGTTTTGTTCTGCTAACAGTGTCCTTTGCTTTACAAAAGCTTTTAAGTTTCATGATTCAATAAGAAGATTTGCTCATCTATGTTCATAGCAGCTTTATTTATAATAGCAAGAATCTGGAAGCAACCTAGATGTCCCTCAAAGGAGGATTGGATACAGAAATTGTGGTACATCTACACAGTGGAATACTACTCAGCTATCAAAAACAAGGAAATCATGAAATTTGCGGGCAAATGGATAGAACTAGAAGAGATCATCCTGAGTAAGGTAACCCAGAAACAGAAAGACCAGCATGGTATACACTCACTGATAAGCAGATATTACTCAAAATCCAACACTCCTTCATGTTAAAAGTTTTGGAGAGATCAGGGATACAAAGTACACACTTAAACATAGTAAAGACAAAACACAGAAAGCCAATTGTCAACATCAAATTTAAATGGAGAGAAATTTCAAGCAATTCTACTAAAATCAGGGACAAGACAATGCTACCGATTTCCCCATATATATTTAATATAGTACTTAAAGTTCTGGCTAGAGCAATAAGACAACTAAAGGAGATCAAGGGAATACAAATTGGAAAGGAAGAAGTCAAAGTATCATATCATGATATGATAGTATACATAAATAACTCTAAGTTATTTTAACCAGAGAACTCCTACTGCGAAAAACACACTAAGCAAAGTGGCTGGATACAAGAGTAACTAAAAAAAAAAAAAAAATCATTAGCCCTCTTACATACAAATGGCAAAGGAATTGAGAAAAAAAAATCAGAGAAAAAAAATCCTTCCCAATATCATCAAATAATATATTATAGGATAACTCTGATGAAGCAAATGAAAGATCTATATGATAAAAAAATAACTTCAAGTATTTTGAGAAAGACACTGAATAAGATGTCAGAAGATGGAAAGATCTCTCATGCTCATAGATCAGTAGGACTAATATAGGGAAAAAAATGGCCATTTTACCAAAAGTAATCTACATATTCAATGCAATCCCCATCAAAATTCCAACACAATTATTTACCAACCTAGAAAACACAATTCTTTATTTCATATGGAAAAGCAAAAAATCATGATAGCTAAAACAATCCTGAACAATAAAAGAATCACTGGACATTCCACCATTCCTAATTTTAAGTAGGACAGAAACATTGATCAATGGAATCAAATCGAAGACCTAAGAGTAAACCCATACATTTACAGATACAAAATTTTCGTTTAAAAGAAATCCAGAAATACACACTGAAAAAAATCAAGTATCTTCACCAACCGGTGCTGTTCTACATGTAAAGGAATGCAAATAAATCTTTTTTTGCATTTTTTTTATTTTATTAATTACACTTTATTCATTTTGTATCCCCCCATAAGCCCCTCCCTCCTCCCTTCCTAATCCCACCCTCCCTCCCCTTTCTGCATGCATGCCACTCCCCAAGTCCACTGATAGGGGAGGTCCTCCTCTCCTTCTTTCTGATCTTAGTCTATCAGTTCTCATCAGAAGTGGCTGCATTGTCATCTTCTGTGGCCTGGTAAGGCTGCTCCCCCCTCAGGAGGAGGTGATCAAAGAGCAGGCCAATCAGATTATGTCAGAGGCAGTCCCTCTTCCCATTACTATCTAACCCACTTGGACACTGAACTGCCATGGGCTACATCTGTGCAGGGGTTCTAGGTTATCTCCACGAATAGTCTTTGGTAATAAATCTTTATTTATCACACCGAACAAAACTGAAGTCCAAGTAGATAAAAGATCTCAACATAAAACCACATATACCAGACCTAACATAAGAGAAGGTGAGGAATAACCTTGAACGTATTGGTATAGAACACAATTTTCTGAACATAACACAGGCACAAAGATCAAGAGTTAATAAGCGAGACCTCATAAAACTGAAAACTTCAGTAAGGCAAAGGGCAACATTAATTGGACACATTGACAGCCTACAGAATGGGAAAATATTTTTACCAATTCGACAGCTGATAGAAGACTAATAGCGAAAACATATAAAGAACTCAAGAAACTATCCTAAATATCCAAATAAAAAAAAACCCAAAAAAATTAAATTAAAATGAGGGAGGGGGCCACAACTGGGATACAATTTGAATTGTAATAAATGATAAAAATAAAATTTTTTAAATGACAAAAATTGGGGAATAGATTTAAACAGAAAATTCTTAATAGATGAATCTTAAATTGCTGAAAAATACTTGAAATGTTTAACATCCTTAGTCATCAGGAAAGTGCAAATCAAAACTATTTTGATTTTCTACCTTACATTTGTCAAAATGGCTAATATCAATAACAGAAGTGTCGGCTCATGCTGGTGGGGACATGGAGCAAGTGAAATAGTTGTGCGTTGCTGGTGGGAGTGCAAACACGCACAACCTTCTATGGCTATCAAAATGGTGGTTCCTCAGAAAATTGGGAATTGATCTATCTCAAGACCCAGCTATACCACTCTTGGGCATATGGCCAAAGGACTCTCCATTTTATCATAAGAACACTTGCTCAAGTAAGTTCATTGCAGCTTTAGTCATAATAGCCAAAACTGGAAACAACCTAGATACATCTAAACTGAATAACGGATTTTTAGAAATGGACTATATTTGTATAATGGAGTATTACTCAGCTGTTAAAAATTTAAAAGTACATCATTAAATTTGCAGGCAAATCATGGAGTTAGAAGAAAAATCATCCTGAGTGAGGTATCCCAAACCCAGAAAGATACAGTATGTACTCACTTATAAGTGAATATTAGGCATTAAGTAAATGATAAAATGATAATCAAGCTACAATTCATAGACCCAAAGAGGTTATGTAAAGAGGAGGGTTCTTGGGTAGATGCAGGGATCTTCCTGGGAGCAGGCCATACATCCAAAAGGTAATAATCACAGAAGAGAGGGTAGAATGACTGTAGAAAACAGAGACAGTGGACTGCAAAAGTGTTTTCCAGATACAACAGAGAAGATGCGCATACAAATTCACAGCAGTTGTAACAGCATGCACAAAAAAGCATTAACTTATTACACACCCCAAATATTACAAGTAACATCTTCAGAAACACTAGAGGTGGCCACTACTGGTTCAAAAGATACAACTTAGGTATTTACTTCCTTCTTTTACCTGTTTTTCAAGCCATTGAAAGCTTTGTAGAGAGTAATATCATTCCATTCTATGGTAGTGATCTCATTGTTCTGCATCCCAGCAAAGGCATAGATCAGGTGAGTACACAGGCAGGGGTCAATGTCATCAGGCTTGAAACTTCCCAAGCCTGGCCGATACTGGGCCCAGTTGGTGAAATAGCATACCAGATTGTAGGCAGACCCTGTGGTGATCAGGAGTAAGTACGATGATTTGGTGTACATGCCATTGAACTATGGTAACAGTTTAGGCCGTGCTTCTGTTTCCCTCCCTGCCTCAGTGGCCTGATTTGTACTCTTTCGGATACCTCAAGAGATGGTACAAGCACATTTGGGAAGCTTGGAAAAGCTTAAGCTCCTTCTAAGGAGCCCAATGGTCCCATGAAGCCCAGTGGATGAGAATTTAAGACTCATAGGCGATCAAGATATAGAGAAGAGCCGTAACAGCTGAGCTAAAAGTCTACTCCTCCATATGGCAAACTCTCTCTCTCTCTCTCTAATATGTTTTATCTCCTGATACATTTTTCCAAATAGAGTAATACTGGGATGTATTTCTACTTAATTATATTACTCAGACAGTAGCATTATGTAAATTCAGATGCTGAGTTGTTTTACGGTAATTGTTTTGTCAGCAGTAAAACATAGAATCAGCAACTTACCCAGCTGAGCATTCAGCAGAAGGGCCAGACCTAGCAAGAGAAAAGCAGGTATTTATTCTGAAAAAGCTGCCTGAATCCTCTAGGATATTAGAGCCATATGGTCCACCATGTTTACCATGTGTTAATGACAGCCCAAGTGAAACTTTGCAGTTGTGTAAATGGATGATCTTTCCAGTAAACATTCTTTGATCTACACTTTACCTGTTGCTCAGAAATTGTCATTATCTTTTTGTACAATTCTGTTATAATTTCTGTAAATGTGAAGTCTACTATCTGTGAAGCAGGGCTGACTGAAATCTCCCCGAATTCATAGCACTTAGTGACCACACAATCAGATGTGGCTCATTTTCCAGAGCTGATATGAGTTCTGTACTTCAACAGATAAAGCATACTTGAAAGCAGAGGGTCAAGCTTCAGGAATATGTCGGTAGCATCTTCACAGAAATTTTGCTAGAGGTATACCTCTAGATGTTTCTCCTTGGCTTCAACAAAGCACTTTCTTTAAGACATTATCACACTCTATAGTGACTGGCCTTGATCTAGAGAACTTCCTGCCTGTGCCACTTGAGTACTGAGGCCACAGGCTTGAATCACTATCAAGAGAACTGGGCCACTTAACTCTGCTTCTTCTATTGACTGAGCTTTAGAATCCCTTTGAAACAGGTTTTGAGGTATAACAAAGTTTCAAAAGCACAAATTTAGAGTATCTTATAAGTTCTAGGTGTGAACTGGCTATAAACAACTACAAAATAAACCACTTTGAATATCTAAGAGTAACAGTTTTGTCATCATCACCTTCCCAGGATTATAAAAAATAAACAAGAAATAATCCTGCAGAAAGCAGAGCAAAGAAAACTTGCGTATCTCTGTGTAGATTCCTGCAGTTTTTTTTTTTTTTTCCTCCAAAGGAGCCATTTTCAGGACACAAAGAAGTAAATAAACATAGTATCAGTTTAAAGCACAGGGAGATAATGGCTAGATAGGACAGGAAAAAAAAAAGTAAGACAAGTATTGAATGACAGTGAGACTTGCTTTTCGGTTATGCCAGTGACATGAGCTTAGAGAACAAAAGAAAGACTGATTGTATGAGAATAGAATACTTGCAGTGAGAAAAAAATGAAAGTATAGTGTGTTGACTGTTTCATGGTTGTGAGATCCTCAGAGAAAAGGATACAAGGCAAGGCCAAGCTCTGCCTCTGGCTACAGACCTGTGACAAGAGTGAGGCTGGCCATGGTGCCTTCAGTACTGCTCCAGCTGAGCCTCAAATGGCTTTTTATACCATCAGAGTGCCTACTTATCACAAGGGTTTCTAAATGGACAGTGTTAACCAAGACCTGTATGTGACTAATCATTAAATTTACAGATCTCCCCATTAGATTTGGCTGCTTAGATCTCTTGCCGCGCCACCACCTTTCCTGACAAAATAACACCATGTCTCCTTGGAAAGGGCAGGTAGACTATTAGAAATGACCTTGAAACTTTTGATAACTTTTTTGGCAGTTCCCATTGTGGACAAACACCTGTTTATATACTGAAGTTATGTTTCATTTTGTGGACATTTCGTGCCTGGCATAAAAGAATATTGTTACTGGGAAGTAAACAATAAAAGCTCTTGGAAAATATTAGCTGTTTTAAAACCATTTGTTATGGGACTTTCACATACAACACCTACAATCAGTGCCTAAAGAATTTTCCTCTCTATGGGATGCTTTCCAAACATTCTGCCGATACCTGCTCTTAAGAATAACTTCAAGTTTTAGAGTAATTTGGTTTAAGAATTTATGAGTGAGAAATTAATTCTAATTTACTATTCCTTCTAGTAAATTTCTACTTCAAAATGTTTTATTCAGTATTCCTGTGACTGACACCAATTTATAGCTATAAACATAAATATTTAGAAGGCAATTCGACACCATTTTCATTTTTCTTTTTTTATATGTCTCCTTTTTTAACTTTTATTAATTACACTTTATTCATTTTGTATCCCTTCATAAGCCCCTCCCTCCTCCCCTCCCGGTCCCACCCTCCACCCTTTTCTGCATGCATGTCCCTCCCCAAGTCCACTGATAGGGGAGGTCCTCCCCTCCTTCTTTCTGATCTTAGTCTATCAGTTCTCATCAGAAGTGGCTGCATTGTCATCTTCTGTGGCCTGGTAAGGCTGCTCCCCCTCAGGAGGAGGTGATCAAAGAGCAGGCCAATCAGATTATGTCAGAGGCAGTCCCTCTTCCCATTACTATCTAACCCACTTGGACACTGAACTGCCATGGGCTACATCTGTGCAGGTAATACTCTTTTCTTAAAAATCAGTTGTTTAGGAAAAAAAATGGCAATGGCAGCCACAGAGCTCCAAGGAATCTAGACACCTATGCAGGCTCCAAGGGGTGATGTGGAAGCAGAAAAGGAGTCTGCAGAGCCAGCAATAGCTCCAGAATAACTAAGGAATGCAAGTCTTAGAGGGAGGGTTATCATTTTGAATTTATTCAAAAGTTCTTTTATTTTTTTAATTAACAAATTTATTTTTAATACAATATTTACTCACTTTACATCCCTACTGTGGCCTTCTCCCTCTTCTTCTCCCAGTGTCACCCTCTCTTCCCTTCCTCCTCCCTTTTTCCTCAGAGAAGGGGAGGCCCTGCAACTACCAACCTGCTCAGGAACATCAAGTTGCATCAGAACGAAATGTACCCTTTTCCCCTACGGTCTGACAAGGCAGCCCAGCTAAGGGAAAGTGATCCAAAAGACAAGTCTTATGGGAAGATAGTTTTTTTTATTAATTACACTTTATTCATTTTGTATCCCCCATAAGCCCCTCCCTCCTCCTCTCCCGGTCCCACCCTCCCTCCCCCTTCTTCACCTATACCCCTCCCCAAGTCCACTGATAGGGGAGGTCCTCCTCTCCTTCCTTCTTATCTTAGTCTATCAGATCACATCAGGAGTGGCTGCATTGTCATTTTCTGTGGCCTGGTAAGGCTGCTCCCCCCTCAGGGGGAGGTGATCAAAGAGCAGGCCAATCAGATTATGTCAGAGGCAGTCCCTCTTCCTCCCAGAGACTCATACTCCAACCAAGAACCAAGCATGGAGATAACCTAGAACCCCTGCACAGATGTGGCCCATGGCAGTTTAGTGTCCAAGTGGGTTACATAGTAATGGGAAGATACTTTTAAAATGTGTACTCACAAAGTTGGAAGGAAAGATGATGGAGAATTACAAGCCTATACCCAAGCTGCAAGCACAAAACTCATTCCTAATGAGCCATGGATTGCTGACACCAATAACAGGAGGAAGATAGAGACTGTGTGGTAACAGTGCTGCCTATGGGGTACAATCACAAGATCGAGCCTGGTGAGCATAGGGTTGGCAGGCATCACACCAAGGGCAGGGAGGTGTGAGCAGCCAGGAGCTCACACAGAACCTGTCCCCAGACACCCTGCTGTGTGTGTGTGTGTGTGTGTGTGTGTGTCAGGTAAAACAAGGTTGCAGAAGCAGCTGCTTGACATGGTTTCAGCTGCTGGAACACTGTAACCCTGGAGAAAACATCTCTGGATTACCAGTCTACAAATGGCATTGCTTTCTCCTATATGTCTGCCTGCTTTGTTTGTTACTGTGACTCCATCTTTTTCCTCTAATTCAACCTTAGTCAATGCAACTGGTAAGATTTCCAGGGGAACTGGGGGAGAAGGTAATGGCTCAGAAATAACCACTATGGAGGGAGCATTCCTCTTGGCTATAAAGGCAGTGAACCCTGATTTATCTGAACAAGAAATTGATTCCATAGATGCCTTTTGTGCTAATTGTTCCCTGAAAAACTTTAGTCATCTCATGGATATTAAACAATATGAGAAAATGTTTGGGTTCACAGTCAGACCACAGATTTCTGCAGACATAATGGATTAGACTCTAGAAAAATTAAAACTGGCTTTGTATAGTTTATGAGGAAGGGGCTGGAAACCTTCTGGCTGATCACTCCTAGTACAAAAGCTATTTAGAAAAAACAGAACTTGCTTAGCCACAAACACCAGCTGAGAATTAAAAACAATCTAGTTTGTCTAGCACCTCTTTGTTCTTATGCCATTGTAACTGCGAGCTTTTGCCCAGATGTCTGAGAAAAGCACTGAGTTAATGATTAAATATGTACTGTACCATGTATGAAGAGTGTAGCTGGCTGTATTCTGTGAGTTCTTGGTGAACTCACTGTACTGTTTATGTAGAGTACAACACACTACAGTATGTCTTTTCACATCTGTGGGTCGTTTGCGAAACGCCAATATTCTGAGTAAAATCAAAGAAGGTTTTTGATCATGTAGAAAAAAATGTATATGGAAATGATTTAACAATAAAGGACTGGGATTGCAGTAGCTAGTCACAAATCAAACTCTACAGAAGATACTAGAAGGAAAGCTTCAATCCAAAGAGGCTAACTATACCCAGGAATACACAGAAAACAAATAAACCCACAGCCACAAAACCAAAAGAAAGGAAGCACCACCAACATCAAAATAACAGGAAGTAACAACAACTGGCAATTAATATCTCTCAATATCAATGGCATCAACTTCCCAGTAAAAAGACAGGCTAAGAGAATGGATGAATAAACAGGACCCATCATTTCATTGCATACAAGAAATATACTTCAGCAATAATGATAAACATTACCTCAAAATAAAGGGCTAGAAAAATGGTTTCCAACCAAATGGATACAAGAAACAGGCTGGAGTAGATATTCTAATATGTAATAAAATAGATTTTCAACAAAATTAATCAAAAGAGATGGGGAAGGGCACTTCATACTCATCAAAAGAAAAGTTGATCAAGATGACATCTCAATTCTGAACATCTATGCCCCAAATGCAAGGGCATCCACATTTATAAAAGGAACATGACTAAATATTAAATTACACATCGAACCCCACACATTTATAATAGTATACTTCTGTCTCACTAATGGATAGATCATTGAGACAGAAACTAATCAGAAAAATAACAAAACCAACAGATGCTATGAGTCAATTGGACATAACAAATATTTACAGAAAATTGCATCCAAACACAAAAGAGTATACCTTCTTCTCAGAATCTCATGGAACCTTCTCTAAAACTGAACAAATAACTGGGACACAAAGCAAGCCTCAACAAATACAAGAAAATTTAAATGACACCTTGTATTCTAACATACCACCATGGATTAAAGCTAGACTTCAACAACAGAAACAGTGCTAAGAGGAAAACTCATAGCACTAAGTACCTTCATACAGAAAGTGGAGAGAGCTCATACTAGCAACTTAACAGGCCACCTGAAAGCTTTAGAAAAAAGGCAAGCAAACACACCCAGCAGAAGAAAAATCATCAAACTCAGGGCTGAAATCAATAGCCCATAAACAAAGAGAACAATACAGAGAATCAACAAAACCAAGAGCTATTTTTTTTTGTTTTTTTTTTTTTTTTTTTAGAAAATTAAGCAGACAAACTGTTAGCCAGACTCATTAAAAGTCAGAGGAAGAGTATCCAAATTAATAAAATCAGAAATGAAAAAGGGACTAGAACTAGAGACACCAAGGAAATCCAAAGAATCATTAGATCACACTTCAAAAACCTGTACACCACAAAATTGGAAAATATAAATGAATGGATGATTTTCTTGGTATGTATCACTTAAATCAAGATCAGATTAACAACAGGGAACTTCCCAGAGACTCATACTCCAACCAAGGTCTATTTTTGGAGATAACCTACAACCCCTGTACAGATGTAGCACATGATAGTTCAGTGTCCAAGTGGGTTACATAGTAAAGGGAAGAGGAACTGCCTCTGACATAATCTGATTGGCCTGCTCTTTGATCACCTCCCGCTGAGGCGGGAGCAGCCTTACCAGGCCACAGAAGATGACAATGCAGCCACTCCTGAAGTGATCTGATAGACTAAGATCAGAAGGAAGGAGAAGAGGACCTCCCCTATCAGTGGACTTGGGGAGGGGCATGCATGAGGAAGAGGGAGGGAGGGTGGGATCAGGAGAAGAGGAGGGAAGAGTTTATGGGGGAATACAAAATAAATAAAGTGTAATTAATAGTAAAAAAAAAATTAAAAAAATAAAAAAAGATCAGGTTAACATTTTAAATAAACCTATAAACTCTAAGGAAATAGAAGCTGTCATCAAAAGCCTCCCAACCAAAAAATCTGGCCATATTGTTTTAGTAAAGAATTCTATCAAACTTTCAGAGAAGAACTAATACCATTACACTTCACAGTATGCTGCAAAATAGAAACAGAACGAACATTACCAAACTCTTCCTATGAGCCCACAGTCACTCTGATACCTAAACCACCCAAAGACCTAACAAAAAGATTTTCAGACCAATATCCTTTATGAACATTCATGCATAAATACTCAGTAAAATACTGGCAAACCTAATCCAGGAACACATCAAAAATATCTTGGCAAAGGGGTCTTTTCTGAGACTGATACGCCAGTGAAGGACCATGCATGGAGGTAACCTAGAACTCCTGCACAGATGTAGCCCATGACAGCTCAGTCTCCAAGTGGGTTCCCTAGTAATGGGAACAGGGACTATCTCTGACATGAACTCAGTGGCTTGCTCTTTGACCACCTTCCCCTGAGTGGTGAACAGCCTTACCAGGCCACAGAGGAAGATAATACAGCCACTCCTGAAGAGACCTGATAGGCTAGGATCAGAGGGCAGGGAAGGAGGACCTCCCCTACCAATGTACTTGGGGAGGGGCATGGGAGGAGATGAGGGAGGGTGAGTGGGATTGTGAAGGGACGTGGGAGGGGGCTACAGTTAGGATACAAAGTGAATAAAATGTAATTAATAAATAAATTACAAATATACCACCATGATCAAGTAGGCTTCATTCCAGAAATGCAGGTGTGGTTCAACATGACAATCAATCAATGCAATACACCACATAAACAAACTAAAAGAAAGAAAACACATGATCATCTCTTTAGATGCTGAAAAGGCCTTTGACAAAATCCAGAACCTCTTCTTGTTTAAAGTCTTGGAGAGATCAGAGGTACAAGGCACATACCTAAACACAATATAGGCAACACACAGCAAGCCAATAGCCAATATCAAGTTAAATGGAGAGAAACTTAAAGCATTCCCACTAAAATCAGGGACAAGATAAGGCTGCCCACTCTCACTATATCTCTTCAGTATAGTACTTAAAGTTCTAGCTAGAACAATAAAACAAGTTAAGGAGATCACAGGGATGCAAATATGAAGAAAAGAAGTCCAAATTATTGCTATTCGCAGATGATATGATAGTATACATAAGTGATGCCCCAAGATTCCCCCAGAAAACATCTATGGCTGATAAACATCTTCAGGAAAGTGTCTGGATAGAAAATCAAGTCAAACAAGTCAGTAACCCTCCTTTATACAAGCCACAAAGGGCTGAGAAAGAAATTAGGGAAACAACACTCTTCATAATAGCCACAAATAACATCAGATATCTTGGTGTAACTGTAACCAAGCAAGTGAAATACCTGTATGACAAGAACTTAAAGTCTTGAAGGAAAAAATTGAAGAGGAGTTTAGAAGATGGAAAGATCTCCCATGCTTGACGATTGGTGGAATTAGCATAGTAAAAATGGTCATCCTGCCAAATGTCATCTACAGATTCAATATAATTCCCATCAATTCCAACATAATTCTTTACAGACCTGGAAAGAGCAACCATTAACTTCATATGGAAAAATAAAAGACCCAGGATAGCCCAAACAATTCTGTATTATAAAAGAACTTATAGTGGTATTAACATCCCTTATTTCAAGCTATAATACAGAGTAATAGTAATAAAAACTGTATGGTATGTGCATAGAAACAGACAGGGTGATCAATGGAACCAAACTGGAGACCCAGAAATAAACCCACACTCTTATAGGCACTTGATTTTCAACAAAGTGAAAACCGTAAAATTGAAAAAAGAAAGCATCTTCAATATATGATGCTGGTCTAACCAGATGTCTGCATATAGAAAATGCAATGAGGCCCGTATTTAGCACCCTGCACAAAACTCAAGTCCAAGTGGATCAAAGACCCTGACACAAAAACCAGAATCTATAAATCTATTAGAAGAAAAAGGGTAGAAAATTCTGGAACTCATTGGCAAAGGAGACTTCTTGAATAGAAAACCAAAAGCACAGGCTCTGAGATCAACATTTTCTAAATGGGATCTCATAAAACTGAGAAGCTTCTGTAAGTCAAAGGAAACTGTCAATAGAATAAAATAGCAGAGTACAAATTGGGGAAAGGTCTTCACAAACCTTACATTAGGTTTAATAATATAATAATATTATATTATTATAATATCCAAAATATACAAAGAACATAAGAAATTAAACATCAACAAATCAAATAATCCAATAAATAAAAAATGGGGTACAGAGCTAAACAGAGAATTCACAACAGAGGATTTCAAATGGCTGAGAAGCAGAAAAATGTTCAGTGTCCTTAGCCATCAGAGAAATGAAAATCAAAACGACTCTGATATTCCATTTTATACCCATTAGAATGGCTAAGATAAAAAACTCAAGTGACAACACATGCTGGCAAAGCTATCAAGAAAGGGGAACACTACTTCATTCCTGGTGGGAGTAAAAACTTTTGTACAACCTCTCTGGAAATCAATCTGGCACTTTCTCAGAAAACTGGGACTAGCTCTACCTCAAGACCCATCTATACCATTCCTGGGCATATACCAAATAGATGCTCCACAATACAACAAGGACATTTGCTCAGATATGTTCATAGTGGCTTTATTAGTAATAGCCAGAAACTGGAAACAACCTAGATGTCCCTCTACCAAAGAATGGATATAGAAACTATGGCACATTTATACAATGGAATAATACTCAACTATTAAAATCAAGGAAATCATGAAATTTACCTGCAAATGGATGGAAGTAGAAAAGATCATCCTAAGTGAGGTAACCTAGACCCAGAAAGACACCCACAGTATGTACTTATTTGTAAGTGGATATTAGTACAGGGTAACCATACTACAATCCACAGACCCAAAGAAGCTAGTAACAAGGAGGGCTCAAGGGAAGGGGCTGGAATGTCACTCAGAAGGGGAAATAGAATAAACAGTAGAAGTTGATGAGGAGTGGGAAATGGGACAGAGAAGGAATGGGGAGGAAAACAAGAGTGGGAATCAGATGTTGGGAGAAAGGGGGTGGGAGGTGGGAGGGCTGGGTATAAGAAGGGAAACTGAGGAGGGAGTATTCCTTTTTCAATCTGGAGGTCTGTAAAAGGGTAGACTCCTGGGAGGATATGGGTGTAACTCTAGCTGACACTCCTAAGGGGCAGAGGAGACAGATAGGAAGACTGAACTGACCACCTCCTAGCCAGGCAGAACTAGTGGAACAACAACCCACCGACAAAATATGTGATTCAAAAATTACTCTGCCTACAAGAAGTGCAGGAATAACGAGGGAACAAATATTGAGGGAATGCCCAACCAATAATTGGCCAGACCTGAGACTTACCCAATGGTAGAGAGCCAGCCACTAGCACTATTAATGATGCTCAGCTATGCTTGCAGTCAAGAGGCTAAGTTGGCTGTGGTCTGGGAGGATACAACCAGCAGTGGATAGAGACAGATGCTGGGACTTGTAGCCAAGCATGGGAGGAAGCACCTGGGGTCATCTGCAAGTGTTGGGAGAAAGATAGAAGGACCTGGAAGGGACAGGAACCTCACAAGAAGATCAATGGAGACAACTAACCCAGACCCATAGAGGCTTACAGAGACTGAGACATCAACTAGGGAGTATGCATGATCTGAACCTAGGCCTCTTGCACATACATATGTGGCTTGTGGGCGTCTTGGTCTTCATATGGGGCACTTGGCAAGTGTTGGGGGGGGCTGTTACTAACATAGACTATTGTCTGCTCTTGGATCCCTTTCACCTGGCAACACTGCCTTGCCTGGCCTCAGGGGACAAGAATATACTCATTCATGATGTGATTTGATGTGCTGGAGAGGACTGTTATGGAAAAGGGTGGCTCCCCTTTTCTGGGTGGAAAGCAATAGGAAAGGGAAAAGGAAGGAAAGGGGGTGCTGGGAGGAGAGGAGGGAGGGGGCACCCTTCGGAGGTAAATAAACTGAAATAATAAAAAAAAAATAATGTCTCAGGATCCAGGGTGAATTATTATTCAAAGGCTTTTGTGTATTTGTGGGGGGGGGTGTTGTGTACTCCAACTGGAGTCCCAGGCTGCTAAGTTTTTTCTTGTGTTTGTCTGTATCACTCCATTTTCCTGACCCTGTGCAGAACAACTCCAGTCAAGAAATAACGGCATAATTTAAGGCCTCACTCAATGGTCACCTTTCCCCTGAACCCAAATGTTACTTTGTTCAATAATCACCACTATTACCTTATACAATGAAGACATTCATGAATCAATTAATAAATACTAATGGATGAATAATATAGTGCAGTTATATCCTACGGATATTTGCTATAAAGTGTATCATCTTACTACAAACTCAGAAGAAATCACCTCCTTCCATTCTTCCTTCTTTCTTTCCTCCCTCCCTTCCTTCCATCCTTCCTTTCTTCCATTTTTCTAAATTGGAACTTGCTTTTTTTTCTAAATGAATGCCTTCTTCTAACTTCCATTGTGAAAATTTTCCTTACGTAAATTGACACTATGAAATTTTTTGTAAAATTTTTTGTAAAAAAATACATGAGTATTTTTTTGCTAGATTCTAACTCTTCATTAGCATATTTTTCTTCTATGTATACCATATGTGATATGACATTTCAGAAACAAGGATATATTCCTCCTTTGTTGTTGCACATTAAATTGCATTACTGGAAAAGAATGTAGTTGTGCAGCACCGATTGTATGAGGACTGAAACCAATTTACTAGTAATTCCCTTCGATCTATAGTGAGCACTCAACTTTAGATGAAACATCTGCATATTTGCTCCCCAAAATGTCCAGGGTAGAAAAAGTGTAAGAGAGTTGAATACAGGAGGAATGCTACAAAACGCTGGCCTCTGAACATGACATGACTGTTAGACACATGAAATTATGACAGTATGATTACCTTCACGGACCTGCGCAAGATCAAGGGTGTTAAAAAATTTAATACCAGAGACAGAATAGGCTCCTGATGCCACACACCCCCCCTAGCTGAGAAGATAATGACGGTTTATGGCTTCAGAGGGAAGGATAGTCACTTTGGGGGAGGAAGGGGAGACACTGATAGGTTGCCAATGCTCCAGGGGATAAACACACATACACGCTCATATGGACGGAACTAATTTGACTCAGTACAAAAAAGATATGAAGTTTGAATGAATAATTCATTCATAAACTCAATAATTATGTAACTTCAGGTCATCATCTTTAGTTTAATTACAAAAACAGGTAAAACAGAAATTTACTTGAACATCATTTCCTTTTTAATTTTTATTAATTACAGTTTATTCACGTTGTCCCTGTAGCTTCCTTCTTCCTTCCCTCCCAATGCCACCTTCCCCCCCCCTTCTCCACCATGCCTCTCCCCAAGTCCACTGATAGGGGAGGTCTTCTTCTCCTTCCTTCTGATCCTAGTCTATCAGGTCTCATCAGGAGTGGCTGCATTGCCTTCCTCTGTGGCCTGGTAAGGCTGCTCCACCCTCAGGGATCAAAGAGCAGACCAATCACTTCATGGTAGTTATAGTCTCTGCTTCCATTACTATGAAACCTGCTTGGACACTGAACTGCCATGGGCTACATTAGTGCAGGAGTTCTAGGTTATCTCTATGTATGATCCTTGGTTGGAATATCAGTCTCTGAAAAGACCCCTGTGCCCAGATTTTTTGGTTCTGTTGTTCTCCTGTGGAGTTCCTTTCCCTTCAGGTCTTACTATCTCTCCCTTCTTTCATAAGACTCCCTGCACTCTGCCCAAAATTTGGCTATAAGTCTCAGCATCTTGATACCCTGCACAGTACAGCCTTTCAGAGGCCCTCTGTGGTCTCCTGTCCTGTTCCCTGTTTTCTCCCTCTTCTGATGTCCATCCTCTTTCCTTTCTGAATGGGGATTGAGCATTTTAGCCAGAGTCCTCCTTCTTGCTTAGCTTCTTTAGGTGTACAGATTTTTGTATGGTTATCCTATATTGTATATCTAATATCCGCTAATGAGTGAGTATATACCCTGTGTATTTTCTGCTTCTGGGATACCTCACTCAGGATGATCTTTTCCAGTTCCCACCATTTGCCTGCAAATTTCATAATTTCTTTGTTTTTAATTACGGAGTAGTATTCCATTATGTAGATGTACCATAATTTCTGTATGAATTCTTCAACTGAGGGTCATCTGGGTTGTCTACAGCTTCTGGCTATTACAAATAAATCTTCTACAAACATGGTTGAGCAAATGTCCTTGTATACTTGAGCATCTTTTGGATATATGTCTAGGAATGGTATAGCTGGATCTTGAGGAAGCACTATTCCTAGTTGTCTGAGAAAGCACCAGATTTATTTCCAAAGTGGTTGTACAAGTTTACATTCCCACCAGCAATGGAGTAGGATTCCCCTTCCTCTACATCCTCTCCAGCATGTGTTGTCACTTGAGTTTTTGATCTTAGCTATTCTGATGGGTGTAAGGTGAAATCTCAGGGTCATTTTGATTTGCATCTATCTGATGACTTCAGATGCTGAGCATTTCTTTAAGTGTTTTTCTGCCATTTGATATTCCTCTATTGAGAATTCTCTGTTTAACTCTGTACCCCATTTTTAATTGGATTAATTGATTTGTTGCTGTTTAACTTCTTGAGTTCTTTATATATTCTGGATATTAGTCCTCTGCCATATATAGGGTTGGTGAAATCCTTTCCCAATCTATAGGCAGTCATTTTATTCTGATGACAGTGTCCTTTGCTTTACAGAAGCTTTTCAGTTTCATGAGGTCCCATTTATTGATTGTTGCTCTTAGAGTCTGTGCTGTTGGTGTTCTCTTCAGGAAGTTGCCTCCTGTGCCAATGAGTTCAAGGGTATTTCCCAATTTTTCTTCTAACTGATTTAATGTGTCTGGTTTTATGTTGAGGTCTTTGATCCACTTGGACCTTAGTTCTGTTCAGGGTGATAAGTATGGATCTATTTGCACTTTTCTACATGTAGGCATCCAGTTAAACCAGCACCATTTGTTGAAGATGCTATCTTTTTTCCATTGTATGGTTTTGGCATCTTTGTCAAAAATTAGGTTTCCATAAATGTGTGGATTTATTTTAGGGTCTTCTATCTGATTCCATTGATCCACCAGTCTGTTTCTATGCCAGTACCATGCAGTTTTCAGTATTGTTGCTCTATAGTACAGCTTGAGATCAGGGATGGAGATACCTCCAGATACCTCTTTTTTATAGAGGATTGTTTTAGCAATTCTGGGTTTCTTGTTATTCCCTATAAAATTGAGAATTTTTCTTTCCAGGTCTGTAAAGAATTGTGTTGGTAATTTGATGGAAATTTCATTGAATTTGTAGATTGCTTTTGGTAAAATGGCCATTTTTACTATGTTAATCCTGCCAAGCCATGAACATGGGAGATCTTTCCATCTTCTCATATCTTCTTTTAATTCTTTCTTCAGAGTTTGGAAATTTTTTTCTTACAAGTCTTTGACTTGCTTGGTTAGGGTCACAACAAAGTTCTTTATGTCTTTCGTGGCTATTGTGAAGGGTGTTTTTTCCCTAATTTCTTTCTCAGCCCTTTTGTCTTTTGTATACAGGTGGGCTACTGATTTTTTTTTTTTTTAGTTAATTTTGTATCCAGCCACTTTGCTGAAGTTATTTATCAGCTGTAGGAGTTCCCTGGTAGAATTTTGTGTTCGCTCAGATATACTATGATATCATCTGCAAATAGTGATAATTTGACTTCTTCCTTTCCAATTTGCATCCCTTTGATCTCCTTAATTGTCTTACTGCTCTAGATAATACTTCAAGAACTATGTTGAAGAGATATGGAGAGAGTGGGCAGCCTTGCCTTATCCCTGTTTCAATGGGATTGCTTTAGGTTTCTCTCTGTTTAGTTTAATGTCGGCTATATGCTTGCTGTGTATTGTCTTTACTATGTTTAGGTATGTGCCTTTTATCCCTGATATCTCCAAGTCTTTAAACATGAATGGATGTTGGGTTTTTTTCAGCATCTAAGGAGATGATCATGTGTTTTTTTTTTTCCTCCTTTTGTTTGTTTATATGGTGGATCACATTGATGGATTTCTCTATATTGAACCACCCCTGCATTCTTGGGATGAAGCATATTTGGTCATAGTGGATGATATCTTTGATGTGTTCTTGTATTAGGTTTGAAAGTATTTTGTTGAGTATTTTTGCATCGATGTTCATAAAGGAGATTGGCCTGAAATTCTTTCTTTGTTGGGTCTTTGTGAGGTTTAGGGACCAAGGTGACTATAGCTTCATAGAATGAGTTTAGTAGTGTTCCTTCTGTTTCTATTTTGTGGAAGCGTTTGAAGGATATTGTTATTAGCTCTTCTTTGAAGGTCTGGTAGAATTCTGTGCTAAATCCATCTGGTCCTGGCCATTTTTTTTTCATGGTAAATTTTGATGACTGCTTCTATTTCCTTAGGGGATATAGGACTATTTAATTGATTTACATGTTCTTAATTCAGCTTTGGCAAATGGAATCGATCAAGAAAATTGTTCATTTCATTTAGATTTTCAAATTTTGTGTTGTATAAGCTTTTGAAGTAAAACCTAATGATTTTTTGGATTTCTTTAGTGTTTGTAGTTATGTCCCCCTTTACTTTCTTTTTTATTAATATTTTTATTTTTAAATAATTTTATACATTCACTTGTATCCCAGCTGTATCCCACTCCCTCTTTCCCTCCCAATCCTCCCCTCCCTCCCTCATCTCCTTCTTGCCCCCTTCTGAGTCCACTGAGAGGGGGTGTCCTCCTCTCCTTCCGTCTGGCCCTAGCTTATCAGGTATCTTCAGGATGGTTGCAAAGTCCTTATCTGTGGCCTAGCAAGGCTGCTCCTCCCTCGGTTGGAGGGGAAGCTCATGAGATCATGTCAGAAACAGTTCCTGTCCCCCTTACTAGGAAACTCACTTGGATACTGAGATACCATGGGCTATGTCTGAGCAGGGGTTATAGGTTAATCCATGCATGGTCCTTGGTTGAATAAACAGTCTCATAGAAGACCCCTGTGCTCAGATATATTTGGACCTTGTGGGGCTTCCTGTCCTCTCTAGAATATACTAATTCCTCCTTCTTTCATATGATTCCCTACACTCTACTGAAGGCTTGGTTATGGGTCTCAGAATCTGCTCTGATACACTGCTAGGTAGAGTCTTTCAGGTGCCTTCTGTGGTAGGCTACTGTCCTGTTATTTGTTTTTTCCTATTTCCAATGACCATCCCCTTTGTCTTTCTGATGAGGATTGATCATCTTACCCCTGGACCTCTCTCTTGTTTATCTTCTTTAGTTGTACATATTTTAGTATGCTTATCCAATCTTATAGGGCTATATAAGGGAGTATATACCATGTGTGTCTTTCTGCTTTTGGGATACCTCACTCAGGATGATCTTTTCTAGATCCCACCATTTGCCTGCAAAATTCATGATTTCCTTGTTTTTAATTGCTGAGTAGTATTCCATTGTGTAAATGTACCACAATTTCTGTATCCATTCCTCCGTTGATGGACATCTGGGTTTTTTCCAGGTTCTGGGTCTTATGAATAAGGCTGCTACAAACATGGTTGAGCAAATGTCTTTGTTGCGTACTTGAGCATCTTTTGGATATATGCCTAGGAGTGGTATAGCTGGATTTTGAGGTAGCACTATTCCTAATTGTCTGAGAAAGCACCAGATTGATTTCCATAGTGGTTGTACCATATGTCTCCCTTTTCATTTCTGATTTTGTTGATTTGTATAGTGTCTCTCTGCCTTTTAGTTAGTTTGGCTAAGGGTTTGTCTCTTGGTTTTATTGATTCTTTGAATTGTTTTATTTGTCTCTAATTTATTCATTTCAGCCCTGAGTCTGATTACTTTCAGCTGTCTACTACTCTTTGGTGTGTCTGCTTCTTTTTTTTTTTTTTAATAGGGCTTTAAGTGAGCCATTAACTTCCTCGAAAGAGATGTTTCAAATTTCTTCTTGAAGGCACTTAGTGCTATGAACTTTCCTCTTAGCACTGCTTTCATTGTGTCCCATGAGTTTGGGTATGTTGTGCCTTCATTTTCACTGAATTCTAGGAAGACTTTAATTTCTTTCTTTATTTTTTTCCCCGACCTAGCTGTCATCTAGTAGCGAGTTGTTCAGTTTCCATGTGTGTGTAAGCTTTTTGCTATGTCTGTTTTTGTTGATGTCCAGCTTTAGTCCATGGTGATTAGATAGGATACAAGGGATTATTTCCATCTTCTTGTATCTGTTGAGGCTTGCTTTATGACCAACTATATGGTCTATTTTGGAGAAGGTTCCATGAGGTGATGAGAAGAAGGTAAATTCTTTTGTGTTTGGGTGAAAGGTTCTGTAGATATCTGTTAGGTCTTGGATCTAACAGATTCATGACCTCTGTTGGAGTTATTGTTTGTTTAATTTGTTTTGTTGACCTGTTTTTTGTTGAGAGGGGGGGTGTTGAAGTCTCCCACTATTAATGTGTGGGGATCTATGTGTGCTTTAAGTTTTATTAACGTTTCTTTTACAAAAATGAGTGCCCTTGTATTTGGGGCATAGATATTCAGGATTATAACGTCTTCCTGGTGGAACTTTCCCTTTGATGAGTATGAAGTATCCTTCCCCATCTCTTTTTATTAATTTTGGTTAAAAGTCTATGTTATTAGATATTACAATGGCTACTACTGCTTGCTTGTTGAGTCCATTTGCTTGGAAAACTGTCTTCTAGGCCTTTAGTCTCAGGTAATGTCTATCTGTGTGACTTGGTGTGTTTCTTGTATGGAACAGATTGTTAGGTCTTGTTTACGCATCCATTCTGTTAGTCTGTGTCTTTTTTATTGGAGAATTGAGTCTACTGATGTTGAGAAAGATTAATGAACAGTGGCTGTTAGATCCTTTGATTTTGATGTTGGCTGTGATAGTGTGTTTGTGTTCTTGGCTACTTTTTGTTTTGCTGTAGTGAGGTTAATCATTTCCTGTGTTTTCTTGAAAGTAGTTTGTTTTCTTGGGTTGTAATTTTCCTTCAAGTATCTTCTGTAATACTGGATTTGTGTGTAGGTATTGTTTTTTCAATATTGGCCATTTTGCTTTGCCTTTTGTTGGTTGTGCTTTTAAGCTGGCCTCTACCCATCTTGCTGTCTCAGGTGTTCTCTTTTAATTTCTGGTTCCTGCTGGGGTCCTGGGGTGGGGAGATTCCCCTTGGCAGGGTTCTGAAGGAGATCTCCTCAGCTTTTTTGTTATGGTCAACTGAATGGTGGTGCTTCTCAGGAACTGTCACAGTTAACCTCAAGCATATGGACCTGTGTGGTTACTGTGGTGTTCAGGAAAGCTCTCCTCTCTTTAAGAGAAGTCCCGGAGACAGCTGCCCTGCTGCTGGGTTTCTTGCTCTGAATTAATTGAGCTGCTCCTACTGATCTTAAGCTATATTTGCTGGGCACAGCCCTAGTGAAGAACCAGGGAGTCCCACAGTTTAGTCAGTTTAGCTAGGGATAACTGGTCACACCTTGGAGCAGTATCTGATGGCTGTTCCTATGGCTCTCGGGCTTTTGTCAGTCTGAGGTTACAGCTGTGTGCCCCAGTGCCCTAGCTGTAGTCAATAGCAGGTGAGCACAGCGCTCATGCTTGCTGTAGATGGTCAGAGCCTAGAGCCTGTGTGAACCCAGAAGCTCTTCTGGAGTTGGGTGTCCTGAGAGTTGGACCTGATGTTTTCTCCACTGTGGGGTTTCCTCCTGACAGGGACACCCAGACTGTGGTGTTTTGGGGACCACAGTTCTGTCTGTGATGGCGAGTAGAACACACAGGCACAGTAGCACATGGCTCTGCTTTACTGGCAATTGGGTGCTGGGTGTCTGCAGAAGCTTATCCCTAAAACTTTTTGGGGAGAGTAGGGGTGTCGGCTGAGTGCTCTGAGGTCAGACCTGCTGTTCCCCTCACTGTGGAACAGAGACAGTGAAACTCAGTCTCTGGTGCCCTAGGGCCCACAGTTTTATCTGGGGCAGTGAGTCAGGCTTGCAGACAGGACTATGTGCTGGCTACTGGGCACTCAGAAGACCCCGGATCTTTTCCAGGGATTGTCTGGGTGACCTAAGGTTGGTCCTGATCTTTTCCTGCACCATGGGGTTTTCTCTTGACTGGAAATCCCAGGGTCTGGTATTGTGGGGACCACAGTTCAGACTGGGACAGAGATCAGAGCACACTGGCATGTGGCTCTGGGCTGGTGACCAAGTGCCTGGTCACTAAACCTGGAACTCTTCCTAGGTTTAGCTCGGTGACCTGAAGTTGATAGAATCCTGCACATTTATACTAAGTGAATAAAGTGTAATTAATAAAGAATAAGAAAAAATGAAGGAAAGTGAAGTTACTTAATACTCATGAATGACAAGGAGTGAAAGAAATGTTCAAGTAATTGCTTCAGTCCCAAACCATTAATACATAAAACTATCAAAGCCAGCTAGGCTTTCCTTTAACCCTAGCACTCAGGAGACAGAGGCAGGCAGATCAGAGTTCCTGGCTACCCTGGTCTACAGAGCAAGTTGCAGGACAGCCAATGTGCCAATGTTACACAGAAAAATCCTGTCTTAAAAAAAATTAAAAATCCACTATCAAATAGATTACACATAAATCTTTAACTTAATAATCTACTCCATGATGGAGCATATGAGTTGTTTCTGGGCTTAAGGCCAATCCCTTCTTCTAATAAAATGAAATCAAGAGAGCACTGTTCTCTGTCAATATTGAGTCCTCAGAGAGTCTTGAACTTACTGAGCACTGCCAAAATCAACATTTTAAAGCAATTAAAGCACAAGAGGCTCTGAGAAAGCATGGGAGAGGAGGCAGTGGGCACACAGGTAAGCTGGGGGGAGCAGCTCTCTGTGCTCACTGATGCAGAACCACCTCAACTCTACCTGTGATTCACCTTCTACCTCTTGATTTTTTTTTCTCCTTTAAAACCTTTGTTTACCTTCAAATACAAACAGAAGAGTCTGAGATTATTTCCTTTGAACAGAGTGTGAAGATAACATTGCTTTCTTTGTGGGTCTGCCACTTCCTTCCAGTCTCTCTTCCTTCACCAAGTCTCAGTGACTTATAGATGAAAGTGGAAGGGAGCATGTTCCGAGCCAGACCTTGAGGTTGTGTGAATGGATCTTAGTGGGTCTAGGACCTTAGAATGGTCTTTTTTAAATTTTCTAATTTAATGAAATACAGGAAGACCTACTGCTGAAACATCCACTGCTTTACAAAGCCTGCTCTATCACAGAAGCCTCCTTCTAAGTCATTCATCCTCTGCCACCTTGGGGACAGCTCTTTGTGCTGACAATGGTGAGAGGTGTGACCTCCAGGGACAGACCACCATGTTGTTCCTACCTTACTTCTCAATTATTAGAAAATTTAGCATGACCCTCCATATTTTGACTTAAAACAAAGTACATTAACTGATTTCTTTTACAGTTGGAAACTCTGTAAGTTTAGAGGATTGGGACCACTGAGCAAAAAAATACAAATGCTGAAAACAGCAACATGGCACACAGTGGAATAAATATCATGCATGTATGTATAATGGCACATTGTGATCCTACAGTATTTGGAAGATGGAGGCAGTGGCATCAGGGTTTTAAGATCATCCTTAGCCACAAATTGAGATCAAAGACAACCTGGCCAACATGAGAGTAGTCTGTCTCAAAAAAAAAAAAAAAAAAAAAAAAAAAAAAAAAAAAAAAAAAAAAAAACAAAAACCAAGAAAACAAATAACAGTAAAAGCATGGGGAAGCATCAACATGGAGTCTTCTTCTCCATGAAAGTATGCTCCGTCCAGAGTCAGTCCATCTTACTGACTGTGGAAAATAACTCTGAGTGGTAACAGAAGAGACATTTTCATCCCAACTCACAGCCGGCTGGCCTCTGCCTACATCAGCTATGTGACACATCCCAAGTAACATGAAATGTTTTGGCTCCTGACAAACAGCTCATTTCCTCCTGGGGAAAAAAAAGTCATAGTTACAAGTGCCAAATAGCCACATTGCCTTCCCTTCCATGTCTGTGTCCAAATGAATAAAATGGGGTGGAGGGGGCAACAGTAACAACCTCATCAGGTGTGGCTAAATATTACTGAGTGAATGACTATAAATTTCTCAGAACAATATCTGGCAGTTGTGTGCTATAAAAACACTATTAATGGTTACTACTAGGACATGATGCTTAAGCACATCAAAGGCACAGACTTCCACCTTCAGCGTTTTGTTTCAGCTGTAGAAAGCAGGATCTACAGTTGTTTACTTGCCTCCTAGTTCATAGATATATCCAAGCAGACTTTTATCACTGAAGTACCTACTCAATAATCCTATATTGCAGAAAACAAACAAACAAACAAACAAACAAACAAACAAACACTTATGTTAGTCATGGCATGTTACCAAGGAAGTTTTTTTATTTCTTTTTTATTATCATTTATAACAACTTAGTCATTATCCTAGCTGTGGCCCCCTCCCTTGTCTCCTTCCAATCCCACCTTCCCTTCTTATTCTCCCCTATGCCCCTCCCCTAGTCCACTGACAGGGGAGGTCCTCTCCCCTTTTATTTGACCCTAGCCTATCAGGTCTCATCAGGACTGGCTGCATCATCTTCCTCTGTATCCTGGGAAGGCTACACCACACCCCAGGGGGAGATGATTAGAGAGACTGTCACTGAGTTCATGCCAGTGAAAATCTCTGCTCCCCTTACTAGGGTCCCCACTTGGAGACTGAGTCTATGGGCTATATCTGAGCTGGGGCTTTAAGGTCCTCTCCATACATTGTAATTGATTGGGGAATCATTCTAGCCTGTAGTTTGTAATCGGTAATCATAAGTGGATAATATGACTGTTTATTCTCCCTCTTCTGATAACATTCCCTGCCTACCAGCTGTTATATCATGCATTGACTAGGCATGGGGCTTTCAAATCTGATTATCTCAATCCCTGCCTATGCTGTCACATGATCAGTGCCTTTGCTGAGATTAAGAACAAGATCCTGACCAAGTGATAAAATGATGTTGACTCTCTATAAGGCATATGTTGTCCTGAGAAATAACAAGCAATGGAAGAAATGAGGTTTGAAGTCTTTTATTTTACATTTTTATTAAGTTATTTTATTTACTTTACATCCTGATCACAGCTTCCCTTCCGTCCATTCCTCCAGCCTCTCCTTCTCTCCTTGTCCCCCCATCCACACCTCCTCCCCTTCTCCTCAGAAAAGCAGTGGCCTCCCATGGACATCAACCAGCCTTGTCTTATCAAGTTTCAGTAAGAGTAGGTGCATCTTCTTTTATTGAGGCTAGACAAGACATCCCAGTTAGGGGAAAGTGATCCAAAGGCTGGTAATATAGTCAGAGACAACCCCTCTCCTAATTTAGGAGTCCCACATGAAGACCTAGCTGCACAACTGTTACAAAGGGCCTAAGCCCATCCCATGTGTGTTCTCTGGTTGACAGTTCAGTCTCTGTGAGCCCTTATGGGCCAAAGTTAGTTGATTCTATAGATTTTTCTTGTGGTGACATTGACGCTTTTGGCTCCTTCAATCTTTCCTCCCCTTCTTCCATAAGATACCCCTAACTCCACGTAATGTTTGGCTGTGGGTACCTGCATAAGTTTCCATAAGTTGCTAGGTGAAACCTCCCTGATGACAGTTATGCTGGGCTCCTGTCTGCAAGTATAGCAAAATATCATTAATAGTGTCAGAGGTGGACACTCTCTCGTGCCATGGGTTTCAAGCTGGGCTGCTCATTTGTTAACCCTTCCCTCAAATTCTGTTTCATCTTTTACCCTTGCCTATCTTGTAGACAGGACAATTTTTTTGATCTAAGTTCTGTCCTGGAACACGCTCTCTACTGCTCTCATTTATAAGTTTTAAGGCCTGGTGAAGGAAGGAAGACTGCAAGGAAATGGCACCCAAAAAATAAAAGATAGTTATCTTCAAACTTTGTTCAAAATAAATAAATTGGAAGATGTGTCAGGTTACCAGAGATACCTGTTCGGTTTCCTTATTCTCCATTGCTAGGGGTTGTAGCTGAAATCATCCTCATAGATTCCTGTGAGTGTCCATTGTCCTTAGTTTCTAGCTCTTCACAGAAATATTCCCCCAAATCAGTAGGCTCTCCCTCTGTCCACCCACCACTTCTTCCCACCTCCTGTCTCTCCCTTCCTACTTCACTGATAGTGAAGGTCCTCCTCCCATACTATCTGGGTAGCCTATCAGATCTCATCAGGATGTCTGGATCCTCTTTCTCTGTGGCCACCACACCAGTGAGAGGTGATCAAAGAACAGTAACAGAGTTCATGACAGAGACAGCCCCTGCTCCCCTTACTAGGGTACTCCCATGGAGACTGGGCTTCCCATGGGCTATATCTGAGCAGGGGTCTAGGTACTCTCCATGCATAGTCCTTGGTTGATTCATCAGTCTCTGCAGGCTCCCATGGGCCCAGATAGATTTTTTTTTTGGCTCTGTTCATCTCCTTGTTGCGCTCAAGTCCCCCTACAGGTCTTTCTATCTCCCCCTTCTTTCATAAGATTCCCTGAACTCTGCCCAAAGGTTGGCTACAAGTCTCGCAGCTGCTTCAATACCATGCAGGGTAGTCTTTCAGATGCCCTTGGTGGTAGGCTCCTGTCTTGTTCCCTGTCTTCACCGACTTCTGATGTCTATGTTGTTTGCCCTTCTGAGTGAGGATTAAGCACCTTCTCTAGAGTGTTCCTTGTTTTTTAACTTCTTTAGGACTATAGATTTTATCCTATAGTATATGGCTAATATACAGTTATAAGTGAGCACATACTATGTATGTCTTTCTGCTTCTGAGTTATATCACTCAGGATGATCTTTTCTAGTTCCATCCATTTGCCTGCAATTTCATGATTTCCTTGTTTTTTAAAAGCTGAGTAGTATCCCATTGTGTAAATGTGCCCACAATTTTTGTATCCATTCCTCTGTTGAGAGACACTGAGGTTGTTTCCAGAATCTCACTATACAATCATAGCAAATAAAGGTGCTATGAACATTGTTGAGCAAATGTCCTTGCTGAATGGTAGGGCATCTTTTGGGTATATGTCCGGGAGTGGTATAACTGGATCATGAGGTAGTTCTATTTCCAATTTTCTGAGAAAACACCAGAATGATTTCTAAAGTGGTTCTATATGTTTGCACTCCAACCAGCAATGGAGAAGTGTTTCCCTTTCTCCACATCCTCTCCAGCATACATCGTTCTTTGAGTTTTTATCTTAGCCATTCTGATTAGGTGAAATCTTAGGGTCTTTTTGATTTGCATTTCCCAACTGACTAAGGATGTTGGGCATTTCTTTAAGTTTTTTTTTTTTCTGCCATTTGATATTCTTCTGTTGAGAATTCTGTTTAGCTCTGTACCTCGTTTTTTTTTTTTAAATTGGATTGTTTTGTTGGTGTCTAATTTCTTGAGTTCTTTATATATTCTGAATATTAGCCCTCTGTCACATATAGGGTTGGTGAAGATCATTTCCGAGTCTGTAGGATATTGTTTTATTCTATTGACAATGTCCTTTGCTTTACAGAAGCTTTTCAGTTTCATGAGGTCCCATTTATTAATTGTATATTTTAGAGTCTGAGCTTTTGATGTTCTTTTCAAGATGTTGACTCCTGTGCCAATGAGTTTGAGCCTCTTTCCCACTTTATCTCCCAACAAATTTGGTGTGTGTGGTTTTATGTTGAGGTCTTTGATTCACTTGGACTTTAATATTGTGCAGGGTGATACATATGGGTCTATTTGCATTTTTCTACATGTGGACATCCATTTCGACCAGCACCATTTGTTGAAAATGCTATTTTTTTTCCATTGTATGGTTTTGGCATCTTTGTCAAAATTCAGGTGTCCTTAGCTGTGGGTTTACTTCTGGATCTTGTATTCATTTCCATTGATTTACCAGTCTGTTTCTTTACCAGTACCATGCAGTTTTTATTACTGTTGCTCTATAGTACAGCTGGAGATCGAGATACCTCCAGAAGATCTTTTATTGTAGAGGATTCTTTTAGCTATTCTGTTTTTTGTTTGTTTGTTTGTTTGTTTTTCCATATGAAGTTGAGAATTTTCTTTTAATGTCTGTAAAGAATTTTTTGGTATTTTGATGGGAATTGTATTGAATCTATTTATTGCTTTTTGGTAAGATGGGGATTTTCACTATGTCAGTCCTACTGAGTCATGAGCATGGGGTATCTTTCCATCTTGATATCTTCTTCATTTTTTTCCTGCAGAGACTTGAAATTCTTTTTATACAAATCTTTCACATGCTTGATTAGAATTACACCAAGACACTTTATGTTTTGTAGCTTTTGTGAAAGTTGTTGTTTCCCTATTTTCTTTCTCAGCTCATTTGTCTTTTGTACACAGGAGAGCTTCTGATTTTTTTTTTTTTAGTTAATTTTGTGTCCAGTCACTTTTATCTGCTGTAGGAGTTCCCTAGTAAAAGTTTTGGGGTCACTCGTGTATACTATCACATCATCTGAAAATAATGATACTTTGACTTCTTTTCGAATTTGAATATACTTGATCTCCTTTAGTTGTCTAATTGCTCAAGCTAGGACTTCAGGTACTATGTTGAATAGATATGGAGAGAGCAGGCAGCCTTGCCTTGTCCTTTAGGTGAGTGGAAATGACTTAAGTTTCTCTTCATTTAGTTCGATGTTGGCTATAGGCTTGCTGTATATTGCCTTTAGTATGTTTAAGTATGTTCTTTGTATCCCTGCTTGCTCCAAGACTTTAAACATGATCGGATGTTGGATTTTTTCAGCATCTATGGAAATGATTATGTGCTTTTTATTTTCTTTCACTTTGTTTATATGGTGGATTACAAATGGATTTACATATATTGAACCACCCCTGCATTCCTGAGATGAAGCCTACTTGGTCATAGTGAATGATATCTTTGATGTGTTCTTGGATTTGGTTTGTGAGTATTTTATTGAGTATTTTTGTTTCAACATTTGTAGAGAAATAGGTCTGAAATTCTCCTTTTATGTTGGATCTTTGTGTAGTTTAGGTATCAATGTGACTGTGGCTTCATAGAATGAGTTTGGTAATGTTCCTTCTGTTTCTATTTTGTGGTATAATTTGAGGATATTGGTGTTCCCTCTTCTTTGATGGTCTGGTAGAATTCTCTTCTGAAATAATCTGGCCCTGGGCTGCCTTTTTATCTATCTATCTATCTATCTATCTATCTATCTATCTATCTATCTAT
>NW_026594216.1:156501-163401 GCF_907164565.1 Psammomys obesus | reverse complement strand
TATCTATCTATCTATCTATCTATCTATCTATCTATCTATCTATCTATCTATTTTGGATGGGAGACTTTTAATGACAGCTTCTATTTCCTTAGGGGACATAGGACTGTTTATTTACCTGGTCCTGATTCAGCTTTTGTAAGTGGAATGATAAAGAAAATAGTCCGTTTCATTTAGATTTTCAAAATTTGTGGCATATAGGCTTTTGAAGTAAGAACTAATGATTGGACTTCCTCAGTGTCTGTTATTATGTCCCCCTTTTTCATTTCTGATTTTGTTGATTTGGATAGTATCTCTCTGCTTTTCAGTTAGTTTGGTTCTGAGTTTGTCTATCTTGTTGATTTTCTCAAGGAATAAGCTCTTGGTTTCATCGATTCTTTGATTTTTTTCTCTTTGTTTCTTGTTTATTTATTTTAGTCCTGAGTTTTATTATTTCCAGCCATCTACTCCTCTAGTGTGTCGGCTTCTTTTTGTTTTCCCCCTACGGTTTCCATGTGAGCCGATAATTTGTTTTTCATGAGATGTTTCAAATTTCTTTCTGAAGTGCTATGAAGTTTCCTCTTAGCACTGCTTTGATTGTGTCCCATAAGTTTGTGTATGTTGTGTCTTCATTTTATTGAATTAGAGGGCGTCTTTAATGTCTTTATTTCTTCCCTGATCCAGTTGTCCTTGAGTAGAAAGTTGTTCAGTTTCCTTGTGTGTGTAGGCTTTTTGCTATTTCTGTTGTTGAATTCCAACTTATTCCATGGTGGTCTGATAGGATACAAGGGATCATTTCAACCTTCTTGTATCTGGTGAAGTTTGCTTTGTGACCAACTATATAGTCTGTTTTGAAGAAGGTTCCATGAAGTGTTAAGAAAGGAATTTTTGTGTGTGTGTGTTTAGGTGAAAAGTTCTGTAGATACATTGGTCCATTTGATTCATGACATCTATTAGTGTCATTGTTTCATTGTTTAATTTGTTTCGTCGACCTGTCCTTTGATGAGAGTGGGATGTTGACGTCTCCCACTATTAATATGTGGGCATATATGTTTGGTTTAAGCTTTATTAATGTTTCTTTACAAATGTGGGTGCCCTTGTATTAGGAAAAGAGATGTTCAGAACTGTGATGTCTTTCTGGTGGAATTTTCCTTTGATGAGTATGATGTGGCCTTCGCCATCTCTTTTGATTAATTTTGGTTGAAACTCCATTTTATTAGATATTAGAATGGCAACACTTGCTTGTTTCTTGGATTTATTTGCTTGAAAAACAGTCTTCCAGCTCTTTACTCTCAGGTATCTATCTTTGCGACAGAGATATGTTTATTGTATGCAGGAGAATGTTGGGTCTTGTGGTGTACACATCCATTCTTTTAGTCTGTGTATTTTAATTGGAGAATTGAGTCCATTGATTTTAATGACAGTGACCAGTCACTGTCAGACCCTCTTATTTTGATGTTGGTTGTGGTAGTGTGTTTATGTATTTGGCTACTTTTAGTTTGCTGTAGTGAGGTTATTTATTTCTTGTGTTTTACTGGGTGTAGTTAGCCTTCTTGGGTTTGATTTTTCCTTCTAGTATCTTCTGTAAGGCTGCATTTGTGGGTAGATATTATTTAAATTTGTTTTTGTTGTTGAATATCTTGTTTTGTTGAATATCTATGATGACTGAGAGTTTTGCTGGGTACAATAGCCTAGGCTGACATCTGTGTTCTCTTAGGGTCTACATGATATCTGCCCAGGCCCTTCTGTCTTTCACAGTCCCTGTTGAGAATCAGGTGTGATTCTGATGGACTTGCCAATACATGTTACTTGGTCTTTTCCCCTTAAAGCTTTTAGTACTTTTTTTCTTTGTTCGTATATTTAGTGTTTTGATTATTATGTAGTGGAAGGATTTTCCTTTTCTGGTCTAATCTATTAGGTGTTCTTTAGGCCTCTTTTATGCTTATAGGCCTCTTTTTTATTTGGGGAAATTTTCTTCTATGAATTTGTTTTGAAAATATTTTCTTGGCCTTTGAGATAGGAGCCTTATTTTTTCCTCTATTGCTATTATTCTTGGGTTTTGTGGGGTTTGTGTTTTCATGTTGTCCTTGATTTCTTGGATGGTTTGTGTCAGGAAAGGTTTTATTTTGCACTAATGATATTTTATTTGCAACTTTTTTAACTTTTTTTAATTTTTTATTAATTACACTTTATTCATTTTGTATCCCCCCATAAGCCCCTCCCGCCTCCCCTCCCAATCCCACCCTCCCTCCCCTTTCTGTATGCATGCCACTCCCCAAGTCCACTGATAGGGGAGGTTCTCCTCTCCTTTCTGATCTTAGTCTATCAGTTCTCATCAAAAGTGGCTGCATTGTCCTCTTCTGTGGCCTGGTAAGGCTGCTCCCCCCTCAGGGAAAGGTGAGCAAAGAGCAAGCCAATCAGATTATGTCAGAGGCAGTCCCTCTTCCCATTACTAGGTAACCCACTTGGACACTGAACTGCTATGGGCTACATCTGTGAAGGGGTTCTAGGTTATCTCCATGAATAGTCCTTGGTTGGAGTATGAGTCTCTGGGAAGTTCCCTGTGTTCAAATTTTCTTGTTCTGTTGCTCTCCTTGTGGAATTCCTGTTCTCTCCAGCTCTTACTATTTCCCACTTCTTACATAAAATACCATTCACTCTGCCCGACAGTTGGCCATCAGGCTCAGCATCTGTTTTGATAGTCTGCAGGGCAGAGGCTTTCAGAGGCCCTCTGTGGTATGTTCCTGGTTTGTTTCCTGTTTTCTTCTTCTGGCTTTCAGAGGCCCTCTGTAGCAGGTTTCTAGGTTGTTTCCTGTTTTCTTCTTCTTCTGATGTCCATCCTCTTTGCCTTTCAGGATGGGGATTGAGTGTTTTAGTTAGGGTCCTCTCTCTTGATTAGTTTCTTTAGATGCACAGATTTTAGTGGGTTTGTCCTATGTTGTGTGTCTATATGAGTGAGTATATCCCGTGTGTGTCTTTTTGCTTCTGGTACAACTCACTCAGGATGATCCTTTCCAGGTCCCACCATTTACCTGCAAATTTCATGATTTCCTTATTTTTCATTGCTGAGTAATACTCCATTGTGTAGATGTACCACAGTTTCTGCATCCATTCTTCAGTTGAGGGGCACCCGGGTTGTTTCAGGTTCTGGCTATTACAAATAAAGCTGCTACAAACATGGTTGAGCAAATGTCCTTTTTGTGTACTTGAGCCTCTTTTGGATATATGCCTAGGAGTGGTATGGCTGGATATTGAGGAAGTGCTATTCCTAGTTGTCTGAGAAAGCACCAGATTGATTTCCAGAGTGGTTGTACAAGTTTACATTGCCACCAGCAGTGGAGAAGGGTTCCCCTTTCTCCACAACCTCTCCAGCATGTGTTATAACTTGAGTTTTTGATCTTGGCCATTCTCATGGGTGTAAGGTGAAATCTCAGGGTTGTTTTGAAAATATTGGAGAGATTAGGGATACAAGGCACATATCTAAACATAGTAAAGGTGATATACAGCAAGCCTATAGCCAACATCAAACTGAATGGAGAGAAACTTAAAGCAATCCCACTGATATCAGGGACAAGACAAGGCTGCCCACTCTCTCCATATCTCTTCAACATAGTTCTGGAAGTCCTTGCTAGAGCAATAAGACAGTTGAAGGAGGTAAAGAGGATACAAATTAGAAAGGAAGAAGTCAAATTATCACTATTTGCAGATGATATGATAGTATAAGTGAGTGACCCCAAAAACTCTACTAGGGAATTCCTACAGCTGATAAACACCTTCAGCAAAGTGGCAGGATACAAAATTAACTAAAAAAAAAATCAGTAGCCCTCCTGTATACAAAAGACAAAAGGGCTGAGAAAGAAATTAGGGAAACAACACCCTTCATAATAGCCACAAATGACATAAGGTACCTCGGAGTAATCCTAACCAAGGAAGACAAAGACTTGTATGAAAAAAATTTCAAGTCTCTGAAGAAAGAATTAGAAGAAGATATGAGAAAATGGAAAGATCTCCCATGCTCATGGCTTGGCAGAATTAACATAGTAAAAATGGCCATCCTACCAAAAGCAATTTACAGATTTAATGCAATTCCCATCAAATTGCCAACACAATTCTTTACAGACCTGGAAAGAAAAATTCTCAACTTTGTATGGAGTAACAAGAAACCCAGAATTGCTAAAACAATCCTCTACAATAAAAGATCTTCTGGAGGTATCTCCATCCCTGATCTTAAGTTGTACTATAGAGCAACAGTTTTAAAAACTGCATGGTACTGGCATAGAAACAGAATGGTGGATCAATGGAACCGAACAGAGGACCCAGAAATAAACCCACACCCTTATGGACACCTGATTTTGTTTTGTTTTTGTTTCTTAATGTTTCCATTTCTGTTTTCAGATCTTGAACTGTTTTGTTGATTTCCTTCACCGGTTTATTTGTATTTTCCTGCTTTTTCTTTCATTCCTTCCATTCCTTCAATTTTTGTTTGAACTTTCCTCTATTTCTTTCAGTGATTTAATTTTTCCTCTCTAAATACCACAAACTCTTTGGCTGTATCTTCCTGTATTTCATTATGGATGGCCACAATCTGTTTGACTGTAACTTCCTGTATTTCTTTATAGATTTTATTTGTTTCCTCTGTTATCATTCTTATAAGCATATATTTAAGGCCATTTTCTTGTATTTGCTTTTAATATTTTATTTTATTTTTATTAATTACAAGTTATTCATTTTGTACCCAGCTGTAGCCCCCTCTCTCATCCCTTCCCCTCCTACTTTTCCTCCCTCATCTCCTCCCATATCCCTCCCTAAGTACACTGATAGGGGAGGTCCTCCTCTGACCCTAGCCTATCAGGTCTCATCAGAACTGGCTACATTGTCTTCCCCTGTGGCCTGGTAAAGCTATTCCCTGCTCAGGGAGAGGTGATCAAATAGCCAGCACTGAGTTCATGTCAGACCATCCCCTGTTCCTTTTATTAGGGAACCCACTTGGACACTGAGCGCCAAGGGCTACATCTCTGCATGGATTCGAGGTTATCTTCAAGCATGGTCCTTGGTTGGAGTGTTGGTCTCAGAAAAGTCCCCTGGGCCCAGATTTTTTTGGTCCTGTTGCTCTCCTTGCTCTTGTCCCCTCTGGGTCTTTCATCTCCTCCTTCTTCCATAACATTGCTTTCCCTCTGCCCAAAGTTTGGCTATGAGTCTCAGTGTCTGCTTTGATACCCTGTGGAGTAGAGTCTTTCAGCTGCACTCTGTGGTAGGCTCCTGTCCTGTTCCCTGTTTTATCGCTCTTCTGATGACTGTCCCATTTGCCTTAATGAGTGAGGATTGAGCATCTTACCCAGGGTCCTCATTCTTGCTCAGCTTCTTTATTTGTACAGATTTTAGTATGTTTATCCTATATTGTATATCTAATATCCACTTATAAGTGAGTATATACCATGTGTGTCTTTCTGTTTTGGGGATAGCTCACTCAGCATGATTTTTTTCTGGTTCCTACATTTGCCTGCACATTTCATGATTTCCTTCTTTTTAGTTGCTGAGTAGTATTCCATTGCATAAGTGTACAACAATTTTTGTATCCATCCCTCAGTTGAGGGACATCTGGGTTGTTTCCATATCCTGGCTATTACAAATAAAGCTGCTACAAAAATGTGTTAGGGTATCTAGGGCTGCTTGCCCTTGGATAACTTTGTTCTGGAGATAGCATATTGCTTTGGCTTTTGTTGATTGTGTTTTTATGCTGGCATTTACCCATTTGGCTGTCTCAGGCATTGGCTGTTAGTTTCTGGTGCCTGTTGGAGTCCTGGGTTGGGGTTGGGAGTGAGGATAAGCCAAAAATCTCCTTGGCAGGAAGATGGATATTCTTGAAGGAGCCCTTCTCAGCTTATTGGGTATGGTCACCACATGGTCGCTGTTTCTCAGGGAATTGCCGCAGCTCTCCTAAGGTGTATGATCCTGTGTACTAACTGGGCTCCTTGGGAGTGTAGGGGCTACTCCTCTCACCAGGGGAAGTTCTGGAGACAGCTGCCCTTCCACTGGCTTTCTTGCTCTGAGTTTAATGAGCTACAGCTTCTCAGGTACTGTGTTTACTACATGCAGCCCTCTTGAAGAACCAGGGAGCCTAGACGTTTGGTCGATCTCACTAGACAGACAGGATGTGCTTTGGAGCAGCTTATGGGGCTGATTCTGAAGCTCCCAGGCATTCGTACATCTGAGGTTGGAGCTCTTTGCCCCAGTATCCAAGAGGTAATCAGTGGCCAGTGAGTGCAGCACACAGGTGTGTGGCTGGACGTTAGAGACCCTTTGCCTGCTGGAACCCAGGAATTTTCCCGGGGATTAGCTGGGTGCCCTGAGGTAGGACCTGATGCTTCCCTCTCTATGGGTTTTCCTCACAACTGGAAGACCCAGTCTGGTGTTTTGGAGTCCAGAGTTTTGGAGTCCTAGACCCAGTCTAGGAGTAGAGTGTGCAATAAAGTGCCTGCAGGAACCTGGGAACTTTTCCCAGGGGAGGAAGGGTGTGGCTGGGTGACCTGAGGTCAGAACTGATTGGTTTCATGGGGTTTCCTCTTGACTGGGAAACCCAGTCTCTGGTGTTGTGGGCTCACACTTCAGTCTGGGGAAGTGATCAGAGCATGCAGGTGTGTGAGTCTGCACTGGCAACCAAGCACCTGCAGGGAACCCAGGACCTCTTCTGGGGTTTAGCTGGTGACGTGGGATTGGACCCAATTGCTTCCCATACCATGGGGTTTCCTCTCACCTGGGGAAAACAACCACTGGTGTTTTGGGACCCACAGTTCAGTCTATTGGTCGTGGTGCAATATGATCAGACACAGTGTGCTATCAGTGCAGCCATCTTTGTCCTCCCCACCCCCTGTAGCAGTATTCTATTCTATTCTATTCTATTCTATTCTATTCTATTCTATTCTA
>NW_026594216.1:129609-156491 GCF_907164565.1 Psammomys obesus | reverse complement strand
TATTCTATTCTATTCTATTCTATTCTATTCTATTCTATTCTATTCTATTCTATTCTATTCTATTCTATTCTATTCTATTCTATTCTATTCTATTCTATTCCATTCCATTAATTTATTTCAATTTATTCATTATATGTCCAGAGTGAACCCCCCTCCCTCAACTTCTCCCAGTCACACCCTCCCTCCCTCTTCCCCCATCCTCTTCCCCTAGTCCACTGAAAGGGGGAGTTCTCCTTCTCTGCTATCTGCCCAATAGCTTTTAAAGTCTTATCAGGACTACCTGGATCCTCTTCCTCTGTGGCCTGGCAAGGCCGTATTGCCAGGGGCAAGTGATCAAAGAGCAGACAATTGAGTTCATGACAGAGGCAACCCTTGCTCCTTTTCCTCAGGAACCCACATGTAGACTGAGCTGCCTTTAGGCTACATCTGAGCAGGGGTCTAGGTATGTTCACAGCAGCTTTATTTGTAACAGCTAGAATCTGGAAATAACCTAATGTCCCTCAATGGAGGAATAGATTCAGAAATTGTGGCATATTTACACAATGGAATACTACTCAGCTATTAAAGACAAGGAAATAATGAAATTTGCAGGGAAATGGATAGAACTAGAAAAGATCATCCTGATTGAGGTAACCCAGAAAGAGAAAGACATACATGTTATACACTCACTTATAAGTGGATATTAGTCATATATTATAGGACAGCCATACTAAAAGCTAAAGAAGTTTAACAACAAGGACGACCGTATGGAGCATGTTTAAATCTCATTCTGAATGGCCAACAGAATAGACACCAGAAGTAGTGGAAGGGAGGGTACAGGATGGGAGCCTACTGTAAAGGGTTCTCTGAAAGGCTCCACCCAACAGGGGTCAAAGCAGATGATGAGACTCACAGACAATCTTTGGGCAGGGAGCACAGAGTCCTATAAATGAAGGCAGAGATAGAAGGACATGGACGGGAAAGGATGCCCATAAGGAGATCAACAAATCTAATAAGCCTGAGACCAGTGAGTCCTGCAGAGACTGATGCACCAACCAACGACTATGCATAAAGAGGACATAGCAGTATTCTTAATAATTTGTAGAAAAACATGCAGGACAATCTTAAGTCCCAACTAAGCAATACACAAACAAAAGCAAACCATTATTATCCATACATGCAAAGGTGGGGTTTAGACAATAGAAAATAAAATAAAATAAAATAAAGAATATTTACGGAAAAAAAGTATTTATGGAATAAATTTGGGGTCAGTTGAACTGAGTTTAAAGACTTTACTTGGTGCTGTGGAAGAGGAGGAAGAGTGAGTCCCTGGGACTCTGTAACCCTCACATGTTGTATGGTGTGGTGTGGCTCTCAAGCACAGGGATGGGGAGGTGCTAAGTCCTTTTTTAAAAAAATAATTTTTAGTTTTTTTATATTAATCACAGGTTATTTACTTTGTAACCCAGCTGTAACCCCTCCCTCATTCCCTTCCAATCCCACCCTCCCTTATCTCCTCCCTGCCCCTATCCAAGTCCACTGATAGGGGAGGTCCTCCCTTTCCATCTGATCCTAGCTTATCAGGTATCTTCAGGACTGGCTGCAATGTCCTCCTCTGTGGCCTAGCAAGGCTACTCCTTCCTCAGGGGGTTGGGGGAGGTCAAAGAGCCAGCCATTGAGTTCATGTCAGAAATAGTCCCTGTTCCCCTTACTAGGGAAAAATCCACTTGGACACTGAGCTGCCATGGGCTACATCCGAGCAGGGGTTCTAGGTTATATCTATACATGGTCCTTGGTTGAAGAAACAGTCTCAGAAAAGACCCCTGTACCCAGATATATTTTGTCCTTGTGGAGCTCCTGTCCTCTCCAGGTCATACTAACTCCCCCCCTTCTTTCATATGATTCCCTGCACTCTGCTGAAGGTTTGGTTATGAATCTCAGCATCTGCTTTGATCCACTGCTAGGTAGAGTCTTTCAGAGGCCCTCTGCGGTAGGCTCCTGTCCTGTTACTTGTTTTCTCCTACTTCCAATGTCCATCCCATTTGTCTTTCTAAGTGAAGACTTATCATCTTACCCAGGGTCCTGTTTCTTGTTTATCTTCTTTAGGTGTACAGATTTTAGTATGTTTATCCTATCTTATAAGTCTTGTACCCACTTATAAGTGAGTATATATCATATGTGTCTTTCTGCTTCTGGGTTATCTCAGTCAGGATGATCTTGTCTAGATCCCACCATTTACCTGCAAAGTTCATGATTTCCTTGTGTTTAATTGCTGAGTAGTATTCCATTGTGTAAGAGTACAATTTCTGTATCCATTCCTCCGTTGATGGACATCTGGATTGTTTCCAGGTTCTGGCTATTTTGAATAAAGCTGCTATAAACATAGCTTGCTTGTATTCCACCTTGGTGTCTTGTGATCTTGCAGGGCTGGCATACTTGAGGAACAGCACTTCCCATGAGGTCTCAGCTGCTCCCAAACAGAAGGTCTTATGTTCAGGCTGAGGTGCTTAAGCCCTTCCACCTGATTCTCCGCAGCTATCCCCTGACTTAATACCTTCTCTTACAGAGCTTTTCCCTCAAAAGAGAAGAGCTTAGTGTGTGCTTTCTTGACTGTTTCCTGTGGTTGTGTTTCAGTGAGGCCTCTAATCTTTCAGCTTACAGGAAGGCCTCTTTCCTTGTCCTCTTTCTTTCTTTTGCTCTCTCTTTTGTTATTTTCAAAACAAGGTCTCACTTTATTGCTCAGGATGGCCTCAATTTATAACCCTTCTGCCTTAGTGTCCTGCTCACAAACATGATTATAAATATGTACTACCTTACTCAGCTCAATAAAGTCAAGCACTCCGGACAAGATAGCAGAAATTGTGAATTATCAGATTAAAAGAAGACCAAGGAGGTTTTGGGTGTTGCTCAGTGGCTGAGCACTTATCTACCATGTGTGAAGCACTGGACTTAATAGCATTACAAATTAAACTAAATAATTTAAAAAAATAGAGAAGATTATGTGCAGGGTAACTGAAAATGCTTTTTAGTCTCTGGTAGCTTTATAATTAATATTCAGTTTAGTTTTCAACAGAGTCTTTTCTCTCATTTGCTACCAGTCTTTCAGGAGCCCTCAGCCTTTCAGGACTTAGACCTCTCTGGTATTGCTTAGCTAGGAGCTTTTATCTCTAACCATCCCTTTTATAGCTAACAGTTACTATGTGGCTGTCAAGGTGACTGTGAGTTAGAGCTCTGCTACTGTCTTTTTAAGTGTCTCACTTAAAGGTATCCAGGCCCTATCAGACTTGCTCCTTTTTATAATTAGTAAGAGACATAAGAGGACCCTAAATAATTTTCCTAAAAAAAATAAGATGGGCCACACTTGGGGTGGGAGAGATGGTTTAGTGGTTAAGAGCATTGACTGTTCTTCCAGAGGGTCCCAGGTTTTATTCCCAGCACCCACATGGTGGCTTACAATGTTCTAAACCTCAAGACTTGGGGGCAGGGGAAGGTCTGATGGCCATTTTTGGCCTCTGAGGGTACCAGGCTTGCATGTGTTACACAGACATTCATGCAAATAAAATACTCATCCACATTACAGGATGGTAGGCCATATTTAGTACCAATATTGAATGAGTACACTTGAGTTATTTTAATGTTAGTAAGAAGGGGCTTGCCCTTCCAGGCTGGAGTGTCTAGATACACAGATATACACTTTAAACATGGCTGCTGTGTTTTATTTTTGTGACTTTTTGAGAGAGGTCTCTCTACATAGGACTGGCTGTCCTCGAACTCAGCATATATTTCAGGATGTTGTCTGCTTCTACCTATCAATTGTTGGGATTAAAGGCATGTGACATTGTGCCCAGCTGCTGTGAATTTTTATTTCATACCTTAAGGCTCACTTGTAAATGTTTAGGGGCCATTTAAATGAAGGAGCAGACCCAGCTTACTAGCTACCTTGTAAGACTTCAGCTTAGGTTCTTGGCTCCTAGCGTATTCCCAATGCTTGTCACTCTGCCTGACATTAAGTACTTACTCAGTACACAAACTAAACAGGTGATGTCACAGGTAATGGGACTTTTGGGTTCTTTGAGTTTTATGCCAGTCTAGGAAAGAACAGAACCAGGAAATTTCCATTCTATACCAGTGAACTCATAACACTTAGAAGTATTCCCCGAACATAAATGTTTTAACCTGAAATTAAATATTTTATATGTCTTGTGAGCTAAAATCTTATCTAAACCCTTGGTACACACAGGCTAAAATCTACCTAGTGTTAAGGCTTGTAGCGGTAGAACATTTAAGAATGATGCCTGATAATTGGAGGTAGTAAGTAGTTAAAGGATCCCTGAGTATTTCTCAAAAAACGAAACTTCCTGGTTGGAAATTCAACAGGGGCCATTAGACCACAAAGAAGGAGACAGAGTTGTAACATTTTGGACCAGTCTTTATGTTTGTATAGGGTGAGACCCTTGTCCCTCCCTGGGCGCTAAATTGGCAGACAAGAGGACCCAGGAACGCAGAAGTAGTTGACAGAAGCAGTTCTGTCCTCAATTCCAGAGATTCTGTGGTCAGAAGAACACATGGAGACAGACAGGCCCTACTTCTCATTTGTAAAACAGGCTAAGGTAGGCCACGCGGTTCCGATGCTTTCTAAAGTCCTTGTCTGTAGACAGCTGCAATGAAAGAATATTGTCCAACTCAGTATCCCAACAAACATCCTCTGCTTGTGATCTTCCTGACTATGTGAAATGGAACTTCATACTCTTAACTCTGTGGCTAAGTGGAGCCCACCCCAACAGTAACTGAGGTGTAATGACTCAGCATCTGTGATGAATGATGTACAAGAGTACATTCACATCATAGTTTGGTGTTCATCATGTGAGAAGTGACTGGTTACTTAGAAATTTTTGAGTAGTTGGTCACCATCTTGAAGGTAAAGACTATATGTTTTACTACATGTTACCCATAGATCCTGAAACATATACATATCATAGGCATTTAACAAATAGTCATAGGTTTAATCCTAAATTCGACTCAGGAAAAAACAAAACAAAACACATAACTCTAAAATGATGATAGCCAACCCAAACTAACTATATATTCTTATGTATTGTATTCATGCTTTTCATATTATCTCAGTTATTTATCTTTACAACAACGCCAGATAAATTGTGTTATTAAATTAATTTTAAAGATAAAAAATTGATACATAGAAAAAGGACTAAAGACCACACAGGAAGCCAATACTACACTCCTATTTGAAGATAGGTAGTGCTTTCCATGCTCTTTCCCGGAACGCTGTCTAGGTCTCCAGTGACCTAACTTGTATGTGATATGTCAGAAAGAGCAGTGCATCAGGAGTTATAAATATGGATTGCAACTGCCCAGCCACCTAATCAATTACTATCATCAGTATCTTCCTATATTATTTAGAATATGTTCCCTTGTAGAAGTTAATCCATTATCTAGGGATCAAATAAAATATTTGGTCAGTCATAATTATCTATAAAGAGCTAATGCATATATATTTACACATATATAAACAAACTTCAGAGGCTCATGAACTTTCTAAAGTTCACTTACAGATTTCTGGTTAATAACAAATGATATATAGTGAAGTACTCAACAGAACAGTGGTTTAAAGGCCAATTTTAATACCTCAGCTTTTAGTGTTCTTTTCTCTAGATGTGGAACCTGAGACCAGTCTGGAGATCCAAATTTCATTGGCCAAATAACTTTTGGGGGTGGCTTCTTCTCTGGATTGTATGTGCCAGGGCTAGAAAAAACGAATACAGATATAATGGTTGGTGACTGAACAATGAATCCCACCAGTCCTTGGGAAAAAAAGACTAACCTTTCAATGCCAGGCAAGCATGAGTGTCATTTTCCTGTTACTTTATTTCTAGTTAGGTTGCCAGTGTTAAAGAGAGCCCCCCTCAACATCCAAGTAGGATAAAGACAGACTCCAGTTTAAAAATGTTTCTATAACTCAGTGTCCTTAGCTGAAAGGCCAGATGATCCCAGAAGATGAGTGATAAAATAGAACCATCATAGTGATGGACTAGTACTGCCCACAATTTGAACTTGGTGGAATATATTCAGAGACAATTTTGCTACAATATAGGAACAAGCCAAGCAGAACTGTTTCTTTTCTTTTTATTACAATTTATTCAGTTTGTAGCCTCACTGTAGCCCCCTCCCTCATCTCTTCCTGGTCCCACCCTCCCTCCTTCCCCCCCCCATTTCCTTCCCCTAGTCCACTGATAGGGGAGGTCCTCCTCCCCTACTATCTGACCCCAGCCTGTCAGGTCTCATTAGGACTGCCTAGATCCTCTTTCTCTGTGGCCTACTAAGGCCACCTGGCCAGGGGGAGTGATTAAAGAGCAGGTAACTAAGTTCATGCCAGAGACTGCTCCCGCCCCCCTTTCTAGGGAACCCCATGGACTGAACTGCCCATCGGCTAAATCTGAGCTGGGGGTCTAGGTCTCTCCATTCACAGTCCTTGGTTGATGCATAAGTCTTTGCAGGACCCCCTGAACCCAGAACTTTTGGCTTTGTTGGTCTACTTGTGGAACTCCTGTCTCCTCCAGGTCTTTCTATATCCCTGTTCTTCCATAAGATTCCCTGTACTCTGTCCAAGTTCGACTATGAGTCTCAGCATCCACTTTGATACCCTGTTGAGTAGAGTTTTTCGGAGTTCCTCTGTGGTTGGCTCCTGTCCTGTTCCCTTCTCCCACTTTTGATATTTATCCTGTTTGCCCTTCTGAATTAGGATTAGGACTCTTCCCTAGGGTCCCTCTTGTTGTTTAGCTTCTCCAGTTCCTTTTCTTGACAACAAGACTATTTTTTGGATTGCCTGTTTTTATAATGCTCTTAGAGACTCTATTAGAGTAGGTACAGAGCAAAGATTAACACTTAAATATCTTTAACACAAACTTGGAAAAGTTACTTGATTTACACTGAGTGGGTTCATACCCATCTAGAATAAAGCTCACTAAACCCTATTGGCTTATAAGAGCTAGATACTCTAGCTTGCCCCTCGCCCCTCTTCTGTGTTCACATTTCCTCCCTTTTCACTATACCCTAGCCATAATAATGTCTTCCTTTTCTATTTCATCAAGTTCCTTCCTAATTTAAAGTTTTTGAACTTGCTACCCTTTCTGCCTGGGATGCTCTGTCTTCACATCTTCACATAACTGGCTTAACCTATTCATTCAGATCTCAGATCAAGTGGCATTTGCTGAGAGTTTTCCTTAATAGCGTCAGATAAAGTAGCTTCCAGCCCATCACTTTATCATACCATCATCCTGTTCTAATGTCTGCATATAGGACTCATAGGACACCACCAGCTTACCACATGTTCTAGTGTGAGCATGACAGTCTCAGCTTACAGTTATTGTCCTGAGAGAATTCTCACTTCGCCTCCTCCCCCCCAGAAGTGTTGAAGTTTGACTAATAAATTATATGGTTAGTATCTTTATTATTGTTGATATTTTCTTGAACATTTACTTCTTATTTCTTTGGCTCTAAGATGTAATCTCCAAGAGATCAGGATCCCTGTTTGATGGGTATATTGAATAATTTGTGGAAGCTACAAACCACCTGATACATTAGTAAATACCTATTGAATTATTAATAACTGATTCTACAATTATATAGTACCAGAGGTGTGGGGAACTAGAGACTAATTCTTTAAAGATTTAGCTGGGACAGTTTGATGTAATTCCTGCTTTATGTGATTCTTTTTTTATTTGTGTTTGAAACACACAGTAAGCAGTAGACATACCCAGGATAAGAAATGTCCTTTGCTTCATAACTAAATCGAGGCACCAAGATATTAAATGGAGCAAAGCTTTGTTTGCATTTTTCATTCCAAGTTTGATCTTTCTGGTACATTCCTGGGTATGGTGTCACATCCTGTAATCACAAAAGATAAAGTTTGATAACGTATAATCTGTATTATCACAAACCATTTAAGGTAAAACAATCACTTTCATCCTGTTTATAAATCAGCTACAGCTCAATGTGTCAAAGATATAGAAATAGACATATGTAGGCAAAAACCTAGATATGGGATAATGATTCAGCTATGTAACGATAGCACTCAGAAATAAACTTAAAACAGGTGAAGAATCAGAGTAAGTTGGTACAGTCCAACACTGGGAGATTTTTATAGTTAGTGTCTCTAGTCCTTGACTGTTAATGTCCAAAAACACCAACAAGAGAGTACAATCTTATTTAGCCAGGGGCTCAGTAGAGGTACATTTGCTTTGTATATTCTAGGCTCAGAACTGCATCAGAAAAAGGAGAAAGATAAAGATTGTTTTTTTCCTCATAATTAGACTTAAAATCCAGTCAGACACACATATACAAAATGAAAAACCTGAAATTTGTCCTCTAGCTGACAAGATAATGTCATGTATATAAGCATAGCTTCTGTATTTTACCTTTAGGTTATTAAAGCCCTGTCTTGGGCATATTTCTTCAGTGAACTGTTTTTCTCTCTCTTCAGGTCTCTCACCTTCTTTCAGTGTCAATGCCCCAACTTTTTATGTTGCCACAAGGACCACCTTACAGTCCAGGAACATTACCTTGCTGACTGGCTTAAACCTCACAGCTGTCCTGGCTCCAATAGCATAGCCTTTCGTACTTGTCGGAATTCGAGATAGGTTATATGCCAAGCCATTCCACTTCCGGTGGAAGGAAGAGAGGGAAGGAGGGGAGGAGAGAGAAAAAAAACATCTGTAACATAATCATTCAACAGCCTTCAAAGAAGAGTGAAATTAGAATGTTCCTGTGTAAACTTCTCTGCAAAATGTTGCTCATTTCTCCCTCATCTTGATTCTTTTACAGTCAAAACCATACAATTAAACTTTGCAAAGAGGTGTGGCTGGGTAGATGAATAAATGGAATGAATGTATGTGAATTCCAACAACTTCCACCTTTAGAGCCTACAACAATTGAATTTACTTTCATGGAAGAATCAGCCTAAGGACTATACTAAGCAGAAGAAAACTGACATCAGTTCAAGGGGGTGTTAGAAGTGAAAATGACATGGGGATTATATGAAGACAAGGCTTCCAGTGGGGTGTAGAGCACACTGGCTCTACAGCTGGTTGCAAACCACGGCTCCTTCTCATGCTGGGACCCAGAACAAAAAAAGTCACACATAAATGGTCCTACCAAGGACCATTCATGGAAGTAACCTAAACCCCTGCACAGATGTAGCCCAGGGCAGCTCAGTGTCCAAGTGGGTTCCCTAGTAATGGGAACAGGGACTGTATCTGACATAAACTGATTGGCCTGCTCTTTGATCACCTCCCGTTCAGGGGAAACAGCCTTGCCAGGCCACAGAGGAAAACAATGCAGTCACTCCTGATGAGACTTGATAGACTAGGATCAGATGGAAGGAGAGGAGGACCTCCCCTATTATGGACTGGGGGAGGGGCATGGGTGAAGAAGAGGGAGGGATGGTGGGATTGGGAGGGGAAGAGGGAGCGAGCTACAGGTGGGATACAAAGTGAATAAACTATAATAAATAAAATATTTAAAAAGTCACACATAGCGTAGTTGTTCTACCAGAACACTTGTGTATCCTTCCAAAGACAGGAAACTAAGACCCACCTAGGGTGAGGTGAATACTTACGTCTGTTCCTGAGTAACACCCAGGACCTGTGTGGGGTAATCCCTTAAGAGGGAGATACTTGTTCCCTAGCCAGGTTGGAGGATGGTAGTGAGGAAATAGTTTCCTCTGTTGACATGTCCCAAAGGAGTAATTATCCACCTTCCCTAAAGATCAAGAGGAGAAACTCCAAGTGAGCATATCAGTGGAGACGGAGGGAAGCATGGGGGCAGGTATATTGGAGGATCTTGCTGCCAACTCACGGAAAACAGGATTAAATCCACGGAGCGGCGGAGCTAGCTGTACCTCCTCCGTGTTCATCTCTCCTGCTCTCCTTTCCTTTCTCCTGCTGTCTGCTTTGTAGTCCTCTGCTACTCTCCTCATCTACTCTGTCGAAGCACATCATGCTGGGTGCTAGGGTTCGCACTGTGTACAGTGTTGCCAAGGGAACGGAACAGCAGCGCGCCAGAGAGGTGGAGCATAAGGCCCTGAACGCGCCTGCGCAGCAGAATGCCTAGGGCACCGGCCATTTCACTTTTGAGCTCTAAGGATACCTGTAATTCAGCCTCTGGCCTGAGGGTGGAGCCTAATAGGCACCAGGTGAAAGGGCTGCGCCATCAGCAAATTACTTTGGAAGCATCCACGAAAAATGCACTGCTCTAAAGCTAGGGACATGCGGTTCAGACATCCCTAGGTCTGGACGACCAGGACCAGCGAAGCAGAAAAACTCGGAACTGTGTTGTCAAGTGAAGAGGATGTGCCGCTGGACAATGGCAGGAGCAGAGGATGGATGGTAAAGTTGAGCTGACAGTTCCTATCAGTTCCATTTTAGACCCATTTTTTTCTTTTTCCTCAAGACCAAGACACTCTCTCACCTCTCTCTCTCTCCCTTCCTCCCTTCCTCTCCCATCTTTTCCCTCTCCTTCCCCCCCGCCCCCCCCCCTCGTGTGTGTGTGCGTGTAGGAAAGCAGGTGTAGGCGTGTGTGTGGGTCTGAAGCTTTCAGAGGCTCTCAGGTGGAACGGTAACAGTGCAGTGGCATCGCATAAGTGCTTAATTTAAAAAGTTCTGAGTCTCAGTGTCCTCATAATTGTATTGATTTGGTTGCTGAGAATTTTAAAGCTGTGGAAGCAAAACCTCACACCGTGTGCTTCGTAACGCTTGACAGTGTGAAAGGTTTTCATCACTTCTGATAACAGCCAACTAGCCTCTGATCTCTCTCATCCTATCACTGTGTCCATTAGTGATCTTTAAACTTTGTTCTGGGCAGAGACAAGAACCAGTTTTCACGAGGTTTTAGCTTTAGGAAACATCCAGGTATGGGAGGTAACAAGGCACAGGGCTCCATGCTGCTGTCTCTTTAAATATGATTCTTAAGTCTACAAGTGCCTTAGGTTACCACTTTCTTCAGAGATAATTTTACAGATTTATTTAGTTTTAAAGATTCATCTATTTTGTGTGTGTGTGTGTCACACACACAGTCCAATTGCATGTATGTATGTCATTTGTAAGCAGGTGAAAGTCAGAAGAAGGTATCAGATCTCCTGCAACTTGTAGGCACTGGGAACTTGGGTCTTCTGCAAAAGCAGTAATTGTTGTTAGCCGCTGCGCTATATTTCCAACCTACGGAACTGAACTTTACAGATTAAACAAAACAAAACAAAACAAAACAAAACAAAACAAAACAAAAAGATTTTAAGCGAAAGTTGGGCCTGTTAGTTTAGGCCTTTAATCTCAGCTACTCAGGAAGCTGAGGCAGGAAAATCACAAATTCCCGGCCTCCTTGAACTATAGAGTGAGTTCAGTTTGGCTAACTAAGTGAGAACTACCTCAAAATGAAACATGAAAAGAGGGCTGGTGATGTACTCAGAGAGATTGCCTAGAATGCGTGAGGCCCTAGGTTCATTTCCCAGAAGTACAAAATAAACAAAAGGATACTATTTTGGAAATTTACAAAAACACATTGTGCATTTAAAATACTTCATGTTTCAATTGACACATAATTATAACTATTCGTGTCTTCATAGGTTATTTAAGTACATGTGTACATTGGGTAATATTAAAAAATCAGGAAAAACATGCATCTCACCAAACATTTGTCATCTCTTTGTGTTGAAAACTTTCAAATCTCTGTCTTCTGACTGAGGAGAGCATTTTTTTTTAAACCTAAACATTATTGGAGTGATGCCCTTGATCAGTATACCAAAGTGTTTAAATATCCTGTAGTGCACTGTCATGGGTACTATAAAGTGTCCACGTGTCCTTTTGGTGTCTATAAAACACAACTGGGAAAGAGCCAGGAGTGGTAATATACTCCCTAATGCTAGCACGAGGTGGTTGGAGGCAAGAAGATTAGAGTTCTGGAACATCCTTAGCTACATAGTGAGTTTGGGGGCAGCCTGGGTTATGTGGGTTTCCATTTCAAACAAAAACACTTAAAAAACAAAATCTATCTATCTATCTATCTATCTATCTATCTATCTATCTATCATTATTATCTATTATTTTTTTTAAAAAACAAGAACTAAGAAAGTAGTTAGGCTAGGGTGGTACACACCTTTAATCTCAGCACTTGGGAGACAGAGGCAGGCAGATCTCTGAGTTCGAACGCAGCCTAGTCTACAGAGTGAATACCAGGACAGTCAAGGCTCCATAGAGAAACCCTGTCTTGAAAAGCAAAAAAACTAATGAAGGAAACCCAGAATATGGAAGTTTGTTGTAAAGAGGTAAGATTTAAAGAGTATTATTTTTGAAAATTTTATACATGCATACAATAAAATAAAATCATATCTCTGCCATTTCCTCCTCCAATTCCTCTCATACCCTCACTTCACCTCCCTCCCAATTCTTTACCATTTTTCTTTTTGATAACTTATTAAGTCCAGTTAGCGCTGCCTATCCGTGTGTGGAGGTGAGCCAGTCATTGGAGCATGAGGAAGTATCAGTTACCATAAGGGGGCTAAACTCAAATGTAAGTCTGAAAGTCTTAGTATACCATTTACTCCAAGAATTTTATGAAAATATTATTATGATAATAATAATAATGATAAAGAAAATATAAATACATATTGGTTCTAATTTAATAATGTTCACTTCCATTTTTGTTTTAGACAATATTAAGATTTTTTTCAAAACTTTAAGGATAACTAGTTTTAAGACAATATTTTAATTTTAAATTGACACAAGTAATATATATTTGTAAGGTACAGTATGACACTTCCATACATGTATAGAATGTATAAATATCAAATCAACATTGTTTGCATAGTTAGCATCTAAGATACTAAAAAATAAGAAGAAACTTAAAAAATAACTATTTAAGAAAAATACTATCAACTTAGTTTATAAAAAAGTGAAAGGTATGAAGAGATAATTCAAAACAGAAAAAAGCCCAATTTCTTTTATGTTCTTAAATTTTTGTAATGTGATTACATTTCTAGATAATCTGATTTTTAAAATAAAAGAGAAACAAATTAAATACTAATTTGGTATATAGCTCAGACTTCAAAATTCGGTGGTTTGTGTTTTAGGATACTGATCATGTACTAATGTGGAGAATTCCCTGTCTATAATGATCTGATGCTTTTAATCCTTTTCCCATGAACAAATTATTTCCTGGCCTACTTATTATGTCCTTTGACATTAAAAAAAGCCCCAAGTTATACATGTAAGTTATATAAAATGTAGGAAATCTTATGACACAAATATATATATATATAACATTTTCAACATAAAACATGGATAAATAAGAAAACAGACAGAAAAATTAGTATGTAGGTTATAAACAAGGTCTTATTTCTTTACCGAATCTCTGATCTTGCCTTAAACATGTTTGAATGTAAAGTCAAAACTCCCTGCCATAAATTTGGAACTGTTATTCATGGAAGAATCTTTTATGGACCATTCATTATTGGCTTTGGTTACAGAATGAATTGTGATGTGGTAGATAATTCCCTCAGAAGTTTTGAAATAACAGACAAAGGCTTTTATTTACACCTGGTGCTGTGAACATGTATGATGGGTGATTTCGTTGCCGACTGGTATTTTCTTTTACCTGAGGAACCTGGTAACAGCACATTGTAGGCAACTCCGTGCAAATCAAAAATACAGTCCACACACAGGGAAGTCTTATGCTTTACCTGACTCAATATGAGGTGACAGCCCAACTGAATTCTGAGAAAACAAGATGGACTGAATTCTCTTCATATAAAAGTCACATCTCTCCCGCAGTCTTCCATCAGAGCTTCATCACTTCAGTGTTTATATTATTTATCAACTCTGGGATTTTTTTTTTTTTTGGCCTGACTCATTACATCCTTGAACACACTATTCATAGGATCCCTTTTTAGTTCTCAACCTATGATTCAAGAAATATAAATATTTTTACCTTCTCATCTTTTTTGAGAATTAAATTTGCATCATTAGTGACATGAAACATGATTTACAATGGACACTGAAAATAGGCAACCCATCAACACACAGTATTGGTAGGCTGGTTTGTTTCAGACGAATCTAGCTGAGAACCGGGATAAGAAACAAAACAAAAAACTAGCCCACGCAAAGAAGAGACTACATAAGAAGATACCATGAAGAAGACAAATATAGTGATGCATCTATAAAATACTCTCACACCCAAGGCTTGGGGAACATTGCAACAGAGGGGCAGAAAGACTGTAAGAGCCAGAGGACTAGGGACTTTGCTCTGAGATTGTAATATCATAAGCTGTACCCATGAAGTCTCACCAACATGACTGCCCAAACATGAGCTGAACAGGGATGACATAAATAAATGAACATGACAAAATAGCTGGGGAAAACTCACAAGGCCTCAACCCTACTCAAAGAACTCCAGGAGACTGAGGAAAGCTGGGAGTGGGCAGGATCTGGAAGAATTTAAAGGAGGGGAGAGGATATGCTTAATATATACAGTATGAATATAATTTCTTTTTAAAATAAAAATGTTCTATAATGTTTTTTAAAAAGCAATGTGATTCAATGGATCATGGAAGACAATAGTAGAAACAAGATCTGGCCTGTATAAATACCACAATAATGTAGCAATGTTGCTTTCTTAATTTTGTTAATGTATCTACTGACCATGGAGGAAACTGGGTGAGGAATGCTGAGAACTCTCTTCATGTACTCAAGTTTTTTGTGAATAAAATTAAATCTAGTTTGAATCTAAAAGAAAAAAAAAAAACAGACAAAGACAAACACACATAAAAGAGACATAATTACACAGTTTATTCTATAATACTTGCAAGTATTTGCCATTACAAGAAAATCTTTATGAATATAAATGAAATGAAACAAAGCAATATTGACCAAATAAGATGTGGTCTGTCATTTCATGATCAAGTTGTAGTTATCACATGAATGCAAGGTTGATGTAACATTTAAAAGTAAAGCCAAGCTCCTGGGGAACACATCCAGCAGAGCTCCACAACCTCCTCTCTGGAGGAGGCCTGCTGGCCCCAATATCATCCAGGCCTGCAGGTTCCCAGGAGCAGCAGGTTAGAGCCTGCTCAGCCTTTCTTTTGGGACACATCTAGGAGAGAAACATCCAGGTCTGTAGGTCCCCCCAAATAGCCAGCCAGCACGAGTGAGCAGTCCTTAAGCTCCACTATCAGGCCTAAGGCTCTGCCTGCCTTCCTGAGGAGTTCTGTCAGTATTAGAAACATTCAGCCAACATTAGAAACAACCAAATGACTAAAAACACAGCATAAGAGCCATGGCAATATGTCATCACCAGAACTCATTGATCCTGCTACAGCAAGCCCTGGATACCCTGACACAGCTGAAGTAAAAGAAGATGTCCTTAAATCCAACTTTATAAAGATGATGGAGGCCTTAAAAAAGGATATGAATAAATTCCTTTTTAAATATATTTTTTTATTTATTACAATTAATCACTTTGTATCCCAGCTGTTGCCTTACCCTCATCCCCTCCCAATCCAGCCCTCCCTCCCCCCTCATCTCCCATGTCCCTTCCCCAATCCACTGATAGTGGAGGACATCCTCTCCTCCATCTGACCCTAGCCTATCAGGTCTCATCAGGACTGTCTTTCATAGTTTTCCTCTGTGGCCTAGTAAGACTGCTCCCCCTCAAGAAGAGGTGAACAAAGAGCTAGCCACTGAGTTCATGTCAAAGACAGCTCCTCTTCCCCTTACTAGGGAGCCCATTTGGAGACTGAGCTGCCACAGGCTACCTCTGTGCAGGGGGTCTAGGTTATCTCCATGAATGGTCCTTGGTTGGAGTATCATCCCAGAAGCAGAAAGACACACATTGTATATACTCACTTATAAGTGGATAGTAGACATATAATATAGGATGATCACACTAAAATATGTATACCTAAAGAAGCTAAGCAAGAGGAGGACCCTAGGTAAGCTGCTCAATCTTCAGATAGGCAAATGGGATAGACATCTGAAGAAGGTGAAAATAAGGAACAAGACAAGAGCCTACCACAGAGGGCCTCTGCAATACTATACCCACTATACCCAGCAAGATATTAAAGCAGATGCTTAGACTCATAGCCAAACTTCGGGCAGAGTACAGGGAATCCTATGAAAGAGGTGGGAGATAGAGAAACTTAGAAGGGTCTGGCGCTTCACAAGAAGAACAACAGAACCAAAATATCTGGGCCAAGGGGTCTTTTATGAATACATTCATTAAAGAAATAAAAGAAAATTAAATCAAACAGGTGAAGGAAATGAATAAATCCGTTAATGAAATACAAGAAAATAAAATTAAACAAGTGAAGGAAATGAATAAAACTGTCTACAACCCGAAATTGTAAATAGAAACACTAAAGAAAATATGAGGCAATCTTGAAGATGGAAAACATAGGGAAGAGAACAGGAACTACAGACAAAAGCATTACCAAACAAAATACAAGAAATGGAAGAGAGAATCTCAGGGATAGTAGATATGATTGAATAATTCAATATAAAAGTTAAAGAAAATGTTAAATCTAAAATTTTACTGATACAAAACATTCAAAAAATTTGGGACATTATGAAAAGACAAACAAGAATAATAGGAATAGAAGAAGACCTCAAGTTCCAAGGTCCAGAAAATATTGTCAACAAAATTATAGAAGAAAACTTCCTCAACCTAAAGAAAGAGATGCCTATAAACATATAAGATGCTTACAGAACTTGGACTGGAAAATAAAGTCCTCCTGTCACATAATAATCAAAACACTAAATGTACAGAACAAAGAATATTAAAAGCTGCAAGGGAAAAATGTCAAGTCACATATAAAGGCAGACCTACCTATCAGAATTACACCTGACTTCTAAACAGAGACACTAAAATCCAGAAGGGCTTGGGAAGATACCTTTACAGACATCAAGAGACTACAGATATCAGCCCCAACTACTATACCTAGCAAAACTTTTAATCACCATAGATGGAGAAGAAAAGATATTCCATGAAAAAAAATTTAAACAGTATCTATCCACAAATCCAGCCCTACAGAAGATGCTAGAAGGAAAACCCAAGGAGGCAAACTCTACCTAGGAAAACACAGGAAATAAATAAACCCACATCATTAAAACCAAAAGAAGGGCAACTCTCTCTCTCTCTCTCTCTCTCTCTCTCTCTCTCTCTTTCTCTCTCCCACCACAACCACCAAAATAACAGGAATTAACAATCATTGGTCACTAATACCTCTCAACATCAATGGACTTAATTGTCCCTGATAAAAAGACACAGACTAACAAAATGAATGTGAAAACAGGATCTATCAGGAACCAAGACACACGTTATCTCAGAATAAAAGGCTGGAAAAAGGTCTTCCAAGTAAATGGACCCAAGAAGCAAGCTAGAGTAGCCATTCTAGTATCTAATAAAATAAACTTTAAGCCAAAATTAATCAAAAGAAATGGGGAAGGACATGTCATACTCTACAAAGGAAAAATCCACCAAGATGACGTCTTAATTTTGAACATCTATTCCCTAAATGCAAGGACAACCATGTTTGTAAAAGAAACAGTACTAAAGCTAAAATCATGCATTGAACCACACACATTAATAGCAGAAGACTTCAACACTCCACTCTTACCCATGATCATTGAGAAAAAAACTAAACAGAGAAATAATGAAACTAACAGATGTCATGAATCAAATGCCCTTAATAGATAGCTATAGAACATTTCACCCAAACACAAGAGAATATACCTTTTTATCACCAATTCATGACCTTTTGCAAAACTGACAGATACAACAGGTACAAAATCAACAGATACAACAATATTAAAATAACCCCTTGTATCTTATCAAACATGGATTAAAGCTAGATTTCAACAACAGAAACAAGAGAAATTCTACAAACTCATGGAAACTGAACAACTGCCTACTCAATGACCGCTGGGTCATGGAAAAAATAAAGACTTTCTATAATTCAATGAGAATGAAGGCACTGAATACCCCAAATTATGGGACAGCATGACAGCAGTGCTAAGGGGAAAGTTCATATCACTAAGTGCCTTCATAAATAAATTGGAGCGTTCTCATCCTAGCAATTTAAAAGTATACCTAAAAGCTCTAGAACAAAAAGAAGCAAACACACCCAAGAGGAGTAGATGACAGGAAATAATCAAACTCAGGGCAGAAATCATAACTTAGAAACAAAGAGAACAATATGAAGAATCAGTGAAACCAAGAGCTGGTTCTTTCAAAAAATCAACAAGATAGACAAACCACTAGCACTAGCCAAAGTAAAAGACAGAGAGGCAGTATCTAAAATCTGAAAGGAAAGGGAGGGTGTGTGATAAAAACAGACACTGATGAAGTCCAAAGAATCATTAGGTCTTGTTTCAAAAGCCTATACTCTACAACCTTTGAAAGCTGAATGAAATGTATGATTTTCTTGATAGGTATCCATACCAAGTTTAAATCAAGATCATGTTAACAATGGGAAAAGCTAAAGGAAATAGACAATTTTCTTGGTAGATTTCATTTACCAGAGTTAAATTAAAATCATGTAAACAGCTTAAACAGCTCTATAATGCCTAAGGAAATAGAAGGAATAAAAAGTCTTTCAATAAAAAAAAAAAAAAAAGCCCAGGGACAGATAGTTTGAGCACAGAATTCTACCAGACATTTAAAGAAGAGCTATTACCAATATTCCTTAAATTACTCCACAAAATAGAAACAGAAGGAACATTGCCAAACTCATTCTTTGAAACTACAATACCCTGATCCTTAAACCACACAAATTCAACAAAGAGAATTTCAGACCAATTTTCTTCATAAACATTGATAAAAAATACTGAATAAAATACTAACAAACTATATTATCTGTCTATATGAGTGAGTATATATCGTGTGTGTCTTTCTGTTTCTTGGACAGCTCACTCAGGATGATCTTTTCCAGTTCCCAGCATTTATCTGCAAATTTCATGATTTCCTTGTTTTTCATTGTTGAGTAATATTCCATGGTGTAGATGTACCACAATTTCTGCATCCATTCTTCAGTTGAGGGGCATCTGGGTTGTTTCCAGCTTCTGGCTATTACAAATAAAGCTGCTACAAACACGGTTGAACAAATGTCCTTATTGTGTACTTTAGCCTCTTTTGGATATATGCCTAGGAGTGGTATGGCTGGATCTTGAGGAAGCATTATTTCTAGTTGTCTGAGAAAGTGCCAGATTGATTTCCAGAGTGGTTGTACAAGTTTACATTCCCACCAGCAGTGGAGGAGGCCTAGGGTAAGGAGGACTCTGACTAAAATGCTCAATCCCCATCTTAAAAGGCAAAGAGGATGGACATCAGAAGAAGAAGAAAACAGGAAACAAGTTAGGAACCTGCCACAGAGGGCCTCTGAAAGGCTCTGCCCTGCAGACTATCAAAGCAGATGCTGAGACTTATGGCCAACTGTTGGGCAGAGTGCATGGAATCTTATGAAAGAAGTGGGAAATAGTAAGATATGGAGAGGACAGAAACTCCACAAGGAGAGCAACAGAACCAGAAAATTTGAACACAGGGGTCTTTCCAGAGACTCATACTTCAACCAAGTACCATGCATGGAGATAACCTAGAACCCCTCAACAGATGTAGCCCATAGCAGTTCAGTGTCCAAGTGGGTTCCATAGTAATGGGAAGAGGGACTGCCTCTGACATAATCTCATTGGCCTCCTTTTTGATCACCTCCTCCTGAGGGAGGAGCAGCCTTACCAGGCTACAGAAGATGGCAATGCAGCCATTCCTGATGGGATCTGATAGAGTAAGATCAGAAGGAAGGAAAGGGGGACTTCCCCAGCAGTGGAGTTGGGGAGGGGCTTGTGTGAAGAAGGGGGAGGGAAGGTGGGATTAGGAGGGGATGAGGATGGGGTTTATGGGGGGATACAAAGTGAATAAAGTGTAATTAATAAAAGTTTAAAAAGAAAAAAGTAAAACTAATGTAATTCATTATATTTACAAACTAAAATTCATAATGTTAAACAAATATTTTTGTAAATTAGGACACTTCCTTAATCTTATATTGGTTTTATGGTTTTGTTTGTTTGTTTGTGTTTTTTTGAGACAGTTTTGTGTGTGTGTGTGTGTGTGTGTGTGTGTGTGTGTAGCCTTGCCCATCCTGGACTCCCTTCGTAGACCAGGCTATCCTTGAACTCACAGTGATCCGCCTGCCTCTGCCCCCTGAGTGCTGGGATTACAGATGTGCACCACTGTTCCCGGAATTAATCTGATATTGTTAATGACCAACGTGTACAAATATTTTATTTCAACAATCTGAATTATTTTATTTCAAGATGGGTTTCTTCGTTTAACTTTGGCTTTCCTTGACTCACTTTGTAGACCGGGATGGCCTCTCAAACTTACAGAGATATACCTGCCTCTGCCTCCCCAAATTCTAGAGTTAAAAGCATGCTAATCTAAAAAAAAAAAATAGCTTTCTTGTGATTGGAAACAAGATAAGGATGACCACTCTTTCCATATTTATAAGCTGTTGCAGAACAGGTGAACATAAGTTATATTGATATATATTACAGATGTAGCAAAAAATGAAATTCACTATATAATCATTTGATGCCATACAGGCTATTGGGAATAGATGCTGAATCCCATGAATTCTCCAGGGATCAGGATGTTGGTGCTATATAGAATTGTTCTCTGTGACTATATATATATATATATATATATATATATATATATATATATATCAACCTAGCTTGGCATTGTCTCTGATTATTTATTTCCTCAATTTTTAGGGCTTACTCTGAAGAGAATTTAAAGATATGACTAAAGTCCTTCATCAGTTGACTTCAAGTACAGATTATTCTTTTCAGTCTGGATGGGTTTTTGAAGATGTCACTGAGAGATAGGATACGGTAAGAAGAGAAAACCTTCCATCTGTGGACAATAGCATGAGGCCATGTAGTGACCATGCCTGTCCACATTTTGGACTTGCTTAGCCAGCTCCCCCAATCTGAAATACATACAGGTCGAGGATCTTCCTGCAGATAGCTTTTTAAGACTATGAAGCATTTGAATGGTGAGGGAAAGGCTGGAAAATTTATTGTGGATTGAAAGATATCAATGAAACATGACAATGGAATGCAGCATAAATCCAGGGTAGCATCCTAGATGGAATAGGGTTGTGACATTTAGAAGAATTCAACAGAGTGTGCAAATTTAAGGGCAGTGCTGTGCTGATGCTGCTTTTCAGAGTGATAGAGTCATAGGGTTTTAGTTTAAGAGAGTGTCTCCTGAGAGTTTCACTGGAGGCTTCCAGAAGGACTGGGTATCATGTCAGAAAAGTTTATTCAAAACAACACACACACACACACACACACAAACCCATACAAAGAGAGGGGGTAATGTCATACAATTAAAGAATTCAGATGAAAAATTTTGTGCAATCCCTCTTTAGTTTTGAAATTGTTTCAAAATAGTAATTTGAACAAAGAGCCACCATTTAGAAAATGAGAGCTTTGCCTAAGTATTAGAGTGTAAGCCAGAGAACACTGAGTTTGAAACGGGTTTGAAGTACATAATGAGATTTTGTTTTAAAAAACACATGGAAAACCTAGTAATGAAACAACACTGTTTACTCATGCCATGGCCTACCTCCTCTCACATTTTAGACATAAAATGATTTTATCTTCAATTTACACATGTTCATGTCCTCATTTTTACTTTCCTGTTACCAGAAATCAGTAGGATAGAGGTGTCTGCTTCCCTGTCTGCTCTTCCCATCCTCTATCCTTCCCCTTCCTTTCTCTTCCTCCCTTCCTTCCATTGTACCTCCCCCACCCCTCTGTCTGAGACAGGATCTCTCTGTGTATCCCTGGATGCCTGGAAACTTGCTATGTAGACCAGGTTCACTTCAAATTCAGAAACCTCCCTGCCTCTGCCTCCTGAATGCTGGAACTAAATGCATGTACCACCACACCTGGCATCTACATATTATATATATTTGGTATCCACCTGTATATCTTCTCTAACACTCATATGAGTTAAAATTTGAACTTAATTTCAATTTCATTTGTTATAAAATATATGATGCAAGAAGCCAACATCATTTTTTCTAAAGTAGTTAAGACAAAGCATCTATTCACTGGTGTACATTAGAATTTTCTTTTTAAAATTAAAATTAAGGCATTATATATCAGCCTGTGAAACTGTGTAATGTAAATTGTTACTGATTAATTTAATAATAGAATGAGAAAATAAACATCATGAAATGATTAGTCACCCAAAGCAGACCTTAGATCTGAACAAGACTAGGGACCTCTGCTATGGGGAGTAAAACCATTGCTGCAGGATAGGTGTGCAGAGGAAGTGGACAGAGAAGAGGAAGCTGACTTTCTAAATCCTTCCTTCTAGACGTTCTTCAATGTCACACTCTGCTATTCGGTGTTAACAGAGCATGGACTCTGAAGCCTCTCAGACTAGTGTGCAGTGACTCTTTGTGTTCCCAGCTTCATGATCTTGTGGAGCTACTGAAGCTCCCGAGGCCCTGGTGTATCTATGAAGGACTATGGCAGGCATCACATCTTTCCTTTGAGGGCTGTCATGAGACTGTAGGAGTCTCCACAGTGACAGATCATGCAGAGTGAGTGTAAATTTGTTAATGCGAAGCTGGAAATGTGCCTCCAATTCTACCATTTCTGTGCCAGGGCACCAGCCAGCTTCAAGGGCACTTTTGTTCTAAACTTTTCTTATTGGGGAATTCTCTTTGCCCCGGCTTTTGGCACAGCTAGCAGAGGCTTCTCCTCTCAACCCGGGACCAGCTTCCTTTTGTCATCCTCACATGATCTCTACCCTGTCTCGTTGCAATTTATCTTCCACCACAAAGGGATGTTTTTTACTGAAGTCTGAGAGCATCATTACCACGAGTGATGTTCGAAAAGGCAGGATGTTGGCTCCGTCGTGGGAATTCAATGTTTGCGAGCTTGTCAATCAGTTCCTCTATGTTACGCTTTTCAAATGCCTCAACAGTTTTGGCCAATGACTGTTTTGTACGTAAACCTTTTTTGGTCCTTTTCTTCTTCTTCTTCCCTATTTTCTGTCTTCACGAGCAACTACTCTCCTGATGGGTTTTAAGCTAAAAAATGAAGGGTGCTCGCAAAATAACTGCTAAGTAACAGTCCTGCTCTAGAAGTGCCCCTTCAAGTCATTGTGACATTTTTTTTTTCTGCAAAGCAGCATTGTGGTATAGGCACAATAAGTGGGTGGAGTGTGTGATTTGAGTAGCTACTCTACCAATGACCAACAACAGGATCCTGGGCCCAATCTCTTCAGCTATGGCATCATTTAATGTGCCTTATTCATTTCTATCACAGGGAGTTTGTCCCTGCCATAACTTTCTGAGAAACTCTTCCCAGATGAAATAATTTTGGGTTGTCTTTGGCTTTGATTAAAATCTTCCCACAATAGTCATTGTCAGACACTGGACAAACCAAAGTTTTTTCCTTTACTGAGCACAGTTTAACAAGCTTCCACCTTCTTCATTGCCTTATTTATTTATTGTTCAACACTGCAGAAGTGACATATCATCCTCTAATAAAAGGTGATTAGCCTTTCTTACCACTTACTTGATGCCGCTTACTTGAGTGGCATCTGTCATGTAGTAATACAAAGTTCTTGGAGTTTATGGAGATGGGGGAAAAATGTCCTTCATCAGTCACCAGAGCTGTTGTAGCTCATGAGATTCCTCTGCTTGGTGTCAGGGGATGCAGTGAGACAGTAGAAAAGGGTCCAAGCTTTGCTTGCCTGGCTCTGGCTCTGGCTTTGCAAAGAACCAAGATTCTCCAGGTCTCAGTTTCCAAGAAGTAGTAGTATCCGGGATGTGACGTTTGTGTGAGAACCAAGAAAATGTGTGTTTAATACTTAGAGTTTGAGCTGGATGTGGTGGCATCTGCTTGTAGTCATTACTGACTGAGAGGTTTAGGCAGGTGGATCACTGAACCAAGGATTTTTAGACCAGTCTGGGTTATACAGGGAGACCCATTCCAAAATATAAGGAACAAAATGAAAAGTAGTTCAACACATAAAGCAAGCGTACAGTGAGTGTTGGAGGGAAAAAAACAGAAAATTATTTTTATTACATGAGGAATATTTTAATTGTGAATGAGAGAAACACTTGAGTTCTTTAAGGAAGAAAGAAGAACTGAATAGTTATAAGCAAAGTTTTACAGACACTAGCAGAAACACATGTGGCTTCATGCAGGAGCTAGAATCAGGAGCTATGAAGCTATTGGGAAATACTCTAACTCGCTCCTACATCTACCTTTTGTGTTTAGAGTAGGTTTCTCTTTTCCTAAGTTCGGTATGGTTCCAAGTTTATATACATTACAGATTCTGCCACTTTTAATGAATAAAACCAACGATCCTTTTCTCAATTGTGAATTTTAGGAGGTGATAGTCTAACCTGCTCCATTAAGTCTGATGACCAGTCAATCAGACAAGCACATGAGGGGTGACAGCAGCTGGCAGCCACTACTCTAGTATGCTTTAAGTATAGTACATGTTCTCAGAAAAGGATTCTGTGAGTTCATTTTCTGGGCAGACATTCCATGATACATCCAGTGCACCTCCATGATGAGTTCCCGGCACAGCTGTCAATCCTGGAAACAGTAGAGCAATACTAGGCCTTCAGCAGAAGTAGGATGATGTTCTGGGCTTTCAATCTTGGACAAGCCAAAATGCGCTACTTATGCTTAGGAGTCGCAGGAGTCAAAGTGACTTCTTCCTGAGAATGGTCATTATGACACAGACCTCTCTTGTCAATGCCTTCATCTTGTCCTGTGCACCAAAAGTCCAACCACTCACAGCCCCAGTCATCATGCTAATGTACATAGGAAGGCAGAACACTGTAGGGTGGTTGGCCCCATTACTTTCTCTCACAGTCTTTCCATCTTTCTCTTGAGGCAGATGGTGTTTCCACATTGAGAAAACATTTTCATCAAATCGCACATTACCCTCCAAACCCAGAGAATTCATGTTTTGACTGTTGGTTTCATTTTAGTACTTTAGGTAGATTCAAGATGAACTGAGCAAGGAGCCAAGGAGACTGTTCAGAGCCCTGGGAAGGCTAACAGACCTGACAGGGACAAGTTTATGCCTAGTTTCTTCATAATAGGCCATTTTGAGGAGAAGGTCCATTTGGGAGTTGTGCTGGCATGAGATCTATTTCGGCAGTGCCAGAAGGCATTTTGATTATTCTCTTGGCACAGGTGACATGAAATCCACTGCCTCAGAGCTATTCTTGCAGCTCCTACTCCCAGTGTTTAAGGAACATTTATTTGCTGAAGATCTGAAACAGAGGCCATGCAACCTGGGAAACACAACACAAAGTGATGAGTAAGGACCCTCACAAGCAGACAGGCTTCTGCTAGAAGAAAGTATGAATGTGTGGCCTTGATTGGGGGTTATATCAGAGAATAATTCTATATTCAGGGTTTAAGAAGATATATCAATACAAATCCTCACACATTTTCCTGTCTTCCTATTTTGCCTCAAAGCCAGCTGGATTCAGAATATAAAAAGTAATTTCTTTTCCATCTAAGTCATTAAAACATACTTACTGAGTAACTACTATGTAAAAATAAATAAATATCCAGGTCCAAATATGCTCCAATTAAAAAAAAAACTAATTTGAGAGCACAGTTGGATCTTCCTGTTAGATCTCCCCTGAGAGGGGTAAGTGAGACATGGGATAACGGCCCCATAGAGACAGAGATGCTAAAAATGAAGGTCAGCACAATTTCTGCAGACTGCTCTACACCTCAAAGACTTAGCAGACCTGGACCCTGCTTCCAGGTATGCTTGGTTTGTCCTAAAAGCATACTACCCCTGGCATGGAAGCTGAGGGTTTGAAAAGCTCAGTGACCCTTCTTTAAGAGTCAAAAACAGTGGGGTGAAGGGGGAAGAGTCTCCCTTGGCAGTGGATACAGGCATGTCAAGGCATGTCAAGGTACAGTTCCTAGCTCCTACCCCTCAGGTCTGTGGTACTTGGTTTTTAAATGACTGGCTGGGATAGAGACCTCAATAAATAAAAATTTCAGTAGAGTAAAAAAAAAAAAAAAAAAAAAAAAGGTTGTGCAGCACCGCGTCGGCCCTTTGAGTTGATGGAGGGATGCTTGCAAACTCTTGGTATGGCCCCAGTGTTACATACTTGAACTGTTCACTTTTAGGGCATTCTTCAAAATAGAGGTCAGAGGGAACTGGCCCTGGTTGCAGAAAAAGCCAGTGAAGTCATCCATGTCTAGGGTCCATAGCATGGCACCTCCCAGGTTGTTCTGCTTAAGCCATTCAGCCTGTTGAGGGGTGGAGGATAACAGGAGTCATTTGATTTCTGAAAACTCGGAGTAGAGGCCTCAGAACATCCAAAGGACTGACTGTACCTTGATATGAAAGCTCTTGACATTATCATAGCCAACCCATTTGTTGCCTTGATAGGCATAGGGTACTTCCTGAGCAGCATCCCAGGCCTCAGTGGCTCCATCATTCAGGAAGGTACAAATCTTTAAAATCAAGAGATTTTATTTAGTATTCATCTAAATTATTTATTTAGTATTCATCTAAATACTATGTCACACAAAAGACAAAGATGCATATTTTTTTCCCTTAATGTTTGTGTCTGGGGGGGGGGGCGGTTTCTCACTTTTCTAGTAGTTTTTATTTGGAGTTAAGATGTTTGAGATATTATTCTTTTTGTGATGCTGGGAATGAAACTCAAGGTAGTGCTTATTCTACATAAACACTCTGCAACTGAGCCTTATCCCTAGCCCATGTTATTATTTGATATATATATATATATATATATATATATATATATATAT
>NW_026594216.1:102839-129509 GCF_907164565.1 Psammomys obesus | reverse complement strand
TATATATATATATATATATATATATATATATATATAATCTGTTTATAGCAAAGACTTCAACCTGTTGACCTCTTTGCCTCTGCCTTTTGGAAGCTAATATTACATATGTGAGGCACTGTAGCTGACAGAAGTATTCATGGCACGAAATTGTACACTGTGAGACATTTTTAAATTATATGATACTAGTGACTGAAGCCAGGATCAAACTCAGTAAGGCAAGAGCTAAACCACTGAGTAACACCCATAGGTCATGTTTTTTTTTCCAAATGCTCACTTACTGTCCATATAGGATTGGACTTTTAGAGTCTGTAGTAATATGGGACATTAGTTCATTTATCTCATTTATCCATACACATAGACTTAAGAATGTTGTCTGTGGCACAGAAGGATATTGTATATCATTTTCTCCTCATTTTATTAAATAAAACTTTTGAGAATTTAGGATGATGTTCTGCTTAGAGAAAGTAGATGCCTGAATATAAGGATCAGAAGATTTCTATCCCTCAACCCAGAGGCTATAGCATAGCACTGATCGTCACAGGGCACTGTGAAGATAACCTACTGACCTCATAATAGGCCCAAGTGCCAGACATCTCTGTGTAGGGCCCTAATACACCAGCACTAGCAGTAGGGGCACCGATTCCAGTGTTTGAGGGGTCACTCAGAGTGAAGGTTTGTCCATATGTCGGGAATCCGACAATGAGCTTCTCAGATGCGGCCCCATTTTCATTCCAGTAGGTCATGATGTAATCCTGCAGCAGGAGAAGGTTAATTATAGGCCCTAGGTAGCTGGTTACCTGTACTAGGTGATGCTAATTCTCTGTTCTAACTGCTCAAATCATGTTAATAATTTATTAATTTTCTTTCCAAAATACTTTACTGAAGTTATAGTTAATAAGGTACTGAAGAGTACTGAATACTCAAGATTTGTTTTATGTTTTGTGATGAACCTCTTACAGTTGAGACCATTTCTAGTCTGCATTTGCATCTCTGTAGGGTCTTACCACATTGAGGAAGGTGTTGATTCCACTGTCATTTATGGATTTGTAGAGAGGACTATTTCCCCCAGTGTAGCCATCCTGGGAGCCATGGAGATTGTAAGTCATGACTTGGATGTAGTCTAGGGAGCTGTGGATGAAGGATGTTGCTTAAGTAATTTCTAATGGCTATTTTTCACACCTATGCCAGAAAAATGCACTTCTTCAAAGCCTATGAACAAAGCCCCATGTCCATCAGAACATCCAAAGAATGAAGATCCTCTGCTTCCACTCCTACAGGAGTAAGGTAGAGTAAGGTAGAGCACTTACTGTGACAACTGAGGGATCTCATAGCCAGATTGGATGGTGGGGATAGCACCAGCTACTGTAGCAGTAAGCATCAGCCTGGGGCTATTTTTCTCAATTGCTTCCTGTTCAAAAGCTTCATGCATTTTCTACAAAATATTAAAGTACAGTAGAGTATATCACAAGTTCATTTCAGACACTCTAATAATATTAGTATATATTTTTAAAAAGCACGTTTACATTTCATTTTACCTTGCCCTATCATCATCTCAATAAAGTCAATAGAACAGCCATCTCATATTTATAGGATTTAGAAATTGTCGCTATGTAGCCGTCATCCAAAATCTAGGTCCCAGATGACTGAGAGCTCTGCCAACACCACGACATTCTGAAGCATAGCTTGCTGGAGTTCCTTATATTTAGATTTCAGTGATGGAGATAAATTGCTTCTGCTTTCTCATATCTGAAGTATGTCATAGTACCAACATTCCATCAAATGAAATGTAAAGTTATAAAAAAAAGGTGGTGGCGGGTAGGTGATAGGTACAGTACAGTGCCAGATGGTAATCTACTTGTACTTTCCGAGACACTAATCATACATGAAATACTGGAGTCAGCTCTTATAGTTACATTATTTGGGAGTGCCAGATCACCTTCCACCAGAATGCCCATGGAAATTGCCATGTGGTCAAGCAATTAGGAACTTTTAGTATATGATGAGGCATTATAAGATGGTTATTACCAACCAAAGAGCATTTATGAACTGGTCCTGGGCCCCCGGCATACATGTAGCAGATGCACCCCTTGGTCTTCATGTGGGTCTCCCAACAACTGGACCAGCAGCCTTCTCTGACATTGTTGCCTGCCTTTGTATACTTTTCCCCTAACTGGGCTGCCTTGTCTGGCTTTAGTGGGAGAGGACAGGTGTAGTCCTGCAGCGAGTTAAATGTGCAGGGCAGGTTGGTACTCATTTGGGGATTGCCTCCTTCTATGAGGAGAGGGAAAGGAAAAAAATTGGGGGAGGGATTGCAAGGGGGGCCCGGAAGGAGCAGGAGGCTGCGATCAGAATGAAAGGTGAATCAATAAATTAATGGAGAAAAAATATAAAAGAGACATAATATCAGATCAGATTACTTACCTGGTTAGAGAACAGAGTGCTTCAGCTGAGTCATTAGTTCAGTTAATGATGGGATTTTCCACTTATGTAGAAAATTACCTGATATAAGGAGATCCCGCATCCACCAGTCTCACATTTTTTTCTTGCCTACATACTTCCTTTAAGTGTGCTTTTATTTTACTGGTTTCCCATTTTGTATCTGATTTAAAATTAAAATTCTACTAATTAGAGAAAAAACAAGGGTGTTAGAGCTGTCTTCAAATATTACCTTCATGTATTGCAATGTTTCTGTTTTTATATTGTGCTGTTTTAGTGGGCAGATCTAAAATGTTTGCCTGAAGGCATGCTTCAATTTAAAAATAGAGATAGTCTGTAGAAGCCAGGAAACTAGAAAGGGGTAATTGGGGTTTAGGGAAGGAAGAAAGAGCTTAAGAGAGGCAGATGGCTGGAGAGAGAATAGTAGAAAACAGATAGTCTGGAAGGGGAAAGGGTGGTAGTGGGAAGATTTAAGTGTGGAGGGGGTGGAGGGGGTTGTTAGTGTAGAGTACAGTAGGGTAAGAGGAAGGATAAATAATTCTAAGGATGTCTGACCAAACCATATGAAAACCTACTAGTTTATAAGCTTCCTAAAATGAAAAGAACAAACAAACAAAACAAAACAAAAAATGAACACTTAATTGGAGTTACCTAGACAAGGGTTGTATAAGGCTCCTTCCGGAATCCACAGATTATTAAACAAATAGCTCAGTGCCAGATGTAGAATACCAGCCTACAAGTTGCTGGGCAAGGCTTCCCAGAGAACCTTAGGAAAATACAGGCTATTGCCATTGGTTACTGACTAGAACTTGATGGTGAGGTTCTATTGCTAAGAGCACCACATACTTTGATCATAGGATGTAGTAAAGCTAAGTTTGTACTTCCTTGCTGGCTACCAGAAGGCTGCTCGGGGACAAAAACCATCAAAAGTCTTACCCAGCTGTGACTCTTGCAAGCTACACTAACAACTGCCAGTTAGTGCAATATAGGCATGAATGTTATGGGGGTAATCAATGCTTTTCAAATTAAGCTTAAGTCCTGCACCACAGAGGGGAACTCATGCCAGGTATTCTAAGTCTAGCCAAGAATTTGTGGTTGAGGTCATAGGCCCGACCAATACAGTTGTCCTAAGGAAGATGGTATCCTATTGGCTCCTAAATAACTTATCCTTGTAGCCACAGATTAGTGTAACTCTCATCTCTCATTGGGGAAGCTTCTTTATGCAGCAGATGGCGGTTAATACAGACTTGAAACCATTGAAAATGCAGAGAATAATTGAGCATGGGCTGTTGTGACCTAAGTGAGATATCTTTGTCACACGCCACCTCCAAAGGGCTCAGAAAACATTGGAGAAAAGGTGTGGAAATATTGTAAGAGCCAGAGGATGGGAAAGATTACTGCAAAACAGTGCCTTCTGGCTATGAAAGGGTTGCTGCACCTATGAGCTCAGAACAGTTGTGGTTGTCTGCATACCACCAGCACAAGTTCAGTTCAGTTATTATTTCAGTATGGACAGTAAAGAGTTTCCTTTAGTTGGGGAGCTACTGGCTATGGTGGAAAAGAGACTCAGTTTTCCTCAGGTCCACGGTGGTTTGCCCATGCTCCAGCAGAAGACACCACGCACATGTAAATTAGAGCAGTCACCACTGGACTAAAAACCTGATCCTGCCTCGCATAAATATCTGTGGGGTTCTTTTGTATTCTGTACACTTTTATCATGGGACTTATTATAAGGTGTCTGAAGTTGTTGGATATGTTTCAGTCTTATATTTCATATTTTATGTTCTTTAAAGCCAATGATTTTTGCCTTATTTGCATTTTAAACGTAAACCCAGTATGTGCCACAGAGCATGTGTAAGTCTGGCAACAATAGACAGTCTCATATAATTGGTCCCTGCACTGAACACTGTAGTTAGATAGCATGATATATTCTTAGTTACTTATTTGTAGACTAAAGATCATAATGCTTATGGCACTTTTATCATAGAGCACTGAATATACCAAGATCCCTGTACACTCAACCAGACAGAATCCCAGCATAGAGTGGGGAGGTAGTCAAGAAATTCCACCCCTAGTGGAGGAATTATTGGTAATTGCTAGCTTCCAGGAGAAGTTAGCTTCCTTTAAGGGTGTGACCCTTGATAGATAGGACATGCTCCAGTGGATAGCTATATACCCAAGAGTATATAGGCAGCACTAATTGTCTGATTGGGACTGATATGTGTGTGTCTTTAAATTACACAAAGTTAGGTGGATATGGAATCAGGTTTGGATCTGGGAGAAGACTAGGGAGAGAATAAGATCATCAAAATACAATGTATGTTGTTCTCAAAAAATTAAAACATGTATGAAATGAGAATTTGAATCATTGTTCCTAAAAATGTGATATAAATATTTAGAATATAGATTGTTGAATGGGCACTTCATATCTATGGGAGGATCTCTACAGTGCTAAGAATCTATAATTCTAAACTCAGTTAAGCTTAGTCTTACTCTGTAACTATCCAGTTCTCCTTGGAAAGGACAGACTTGAGTCTTTTGAAGCTGAAAACACTTCCTGCTTTCCTCACCTGTACTAGGACAGTGAGGAGATGCTTGTCCTTTGCAGGGCTCCCATGAGACCCAGGGAACTGCCAGTCCAGGTTCAGCCCATCAAACCCATACTGGCGTAAAAAGTTGATGACTGAGTTAATGAAAATCTGGCGGTTGTGAGGAGTGGAGACCATGGCAGTGAACCTGAGGGAGACCAAAAGAAGACAGATAAAGTCTCTGTGATACTAAGATGTTGGAATAAAAACACTTTACAGCCCAAATTCTGCCTCTGAGCCCTCCACCAGCATGCCTTATCCTGTTGAACACTTGTTCCTGTTTTTGTCCCAGCCTCCTTTTGCAACTACTACTCTTGTCAGCCTAGAGCTCAACATTCCCTTTGTTTTGTTATCCCCAACTAAAACTATTCCCACATTGTCTTTGTTTCTTTGGATAGCCAGCCATCTTAACTTACCATGTTGTTTTCAAATTCCCTCCAAGTTCCTCTACACTCAAAGAATTATGAGTAGACTTTTATTTTACTTCTCCAGAAGACAAAGAAGTTGTGCAAGACCTTCTTGAGCTCTTATACGTTTACAACCTTGAAATACGTTAGGAAGAGGCGCTTTGCAAGCAGATAACTAATGCTCAAAGGGTGCTGTACTTGAACATCCACTCAAATTTTGAAACATGTGACACCATAGTAGCCTTTCCAACATGTTCTGCTTTAGGAGTAAAGGTCCTGTCAATTTAATTGAGTTAACAATCACTTCAACGCCTTCTCTGATGTTGTGAAGTACTACACAGAGGCTATGCTAGGCTAGCTTGCTTTTGATAGTAAATGAATAAATGGATTTCTAGAGAGAACTTACGGGGCAGGTCCAAAGTCCCAGCCTCCAACAGCCAGCAGAGTTTTCAGCTCAATGTTCCTTAAAAGCAAAAGATAACAAACAATTTAAAAAAAAAATCTATGAGTTCCCCTATTTAAAACAGCTTTGTTATGTAATACGTACCACACCACAGCACAATTTTCTCCCATTACTATAAACTTTCTGCTTTCACCATAATTGTGGTTCAAGCCCTGGGGGAATATCTGAAGTTGTGGTTTGTTTGTTTGTTTGTTTGGGCAGTGACTGATAGTAATCGTGGTACCTGTATCTTAAAATTGTAATTAGCTCATATTATCTTCCATTGGATAGAAAGATAAATATTGTTTGAACATTATTATTTTCCAAGCATCCTTCACAACTAGTATAAATTTGTTCACCTAGAATTACACACATTCTGGATAATATTGAGTATGACTATCAAATCCCATAAGAATTAGTCATATGGATTATAAGAGGACATTTTTTAAAAATAATATATGTATATTTATATTTATAATTATTATTATTGATAATTATTACCTTTACTATTTTTTCTTTATTAATTACACTTTATTCACTTTGTATCCCTCCTGTGGTTCTCTCCCTCCTCCAGTCCCAATCTCCCCCTTCCTCCACCCTCTGTATGCATGCCCCTCCCCAAGTCCACTGATAGGGGAGGACTTCTTTTCCTTCCTTCTGATCCTAGTCAATTAGGTCTCATCAGGAGTAGCTGATGTCTTCTTCTGTGGCCTGGTAATGCTGTTTTCCCCTCAGGGGGAGGTAATTAAAGAGCAGGTCAATCAGTTCATGTCAGAGACAGTCCTTGTTCCTATTACAATGGAACCCACTTGGATACTGAACTGCCATGTGCTACATCTGTTCAGGGGCTGGAGAGATGGCTCAGAGGTTAAGAGCACTGACTGTTCTTCCAAAGATCAGTTCAATTCCCAGCAACCACGTGGTGGCTCACAACTATCTGTAATAATATCTGGTGCCCCCTTCTGGCGTGAGAGGACATTTAAATTCTCTGTTTATTGCACCTTTCTTAAAGATTCTGATTCTGTGTGCTGGCATAGGTACTGCATTCTTTTTTCAAGTGGTCCATGTAGTTTTGCTGCAAGAACTGTATGAGCCATACTTGGCATAGAAGCCTGGTAAAAAAGTTTATTTTTAGTTTGGAATCAGCATATTTTTATCCAGCTGTACTCATGATAGTGCCATTACTGTTGTGAGAAATCGCCTCAGTCTTTTTTATTGCTGATGTGGTTGAACTGAACAAATCTGTTAATTACTAGCTATGAAGTCTTATTTTGTTTTAACACAAAGGAGACCTCTATTATAATATATCAAATCCTTCAATTCTTTGGCTCAGTGATATCTAAATTCTAATCTCCTCTACTTCTTGCTTCCTGAGGTTGTTTGGAGCTTCTTATCTCTACAAACTCTCCAAAGAAGACAAAGAAGAAGCATAGCCTTACTTTTCACATGTTAACCACAGCAGTGATGTGACAGAGTTTTTAGATCCTTGCTACTTAGCACATATCTTCTAGAACAGAAGGGTCAGCATCATGTGTCAGAGGCTTACTAGAACTATACCATCATGACCACTAGCAGAAGAACAAAGTGGTTGGACTGACGTCTCACACCATATCAAAAAATCAACTCAGAGTAGACTAGAGAGAAAAAGACGAGACTTGAAATTATAAATCTACTAGAAAAAAATATAAGGAGAGGTTTTCAACAGAGATCTGGTCAGTGATTTTTAAAATATGGTCCCCAAAGCATGGACAACAAATACAAAAATAAGCTGTGAAATGCTTCTGAAGATGAAAAAAATAACAATAAAAACATGAATTCAGGAGTTAAAAAAGAAAAAAGACATAATGAAATTTGCAGGCAAATGGATAGAAACAACAACAAAGAAATCACCCTGAGTGAGATATCCCAGACTCAGAAAGACAAAATGATGTATGCATTTATTTATATGTGGATATTAGATGGGAGGTTAATGATAAGCAAGATATGATAGAATCAAACTCAGATCCTCAATCCATAGAACCAGAGGATAGTTATAGAGCAAGGGCCTTGAGAAAATTAATAGACCTCAGTAGGAGAGAGAAATAGAATAGATAGCTACAGATGGATGGGGGCCTGGAATGGGAGGATCAAGTGGGGAGGGGAGAGGGGAAGGGGATTCTGGAAGGAAAAAAGGGGGAAACAGCTAAAATTAAGGGAAATTTTGATGGGTGGTATGGAAAGCTCATATGGCAGAAATTTTGAAAAATGTATCCATATATGAAGGCAATTTAAATGAAATCACCAAATAGTGGGGCTGGCCAGGGTAGGGTGGCAGGGGTGGGGTGGTCAGAGTTGGGGGCCAGAAAACAGAGTCCCAACTGGCCATCTGTTGTCACTAAACAAAGTGTCCAGTTTTGTAACCTAGATTGGGTTACATTGAATTGAGTTAATGTCTAGAGGAACCCCAGGAGAATTCTCAAACAACCAAGGCTATTGCCAAACTATAATGCTGATAGGAAAGCCCTATTGCTGAAGCCAAGAACTACACAGCTAATTGAACAGAAAGAAGTCTAACTGGTGCTTACATAGATCCTTCACCCACTATGTTCCAATATCTTTGAAATAGAAGCAATAATCTGCATGCTCTCAAAAGAGAAATGTGATCTGCACACGCTCAAAAGAAAAATGTAAACACCAAGCCAGCCGTAAAACCTTTATCTACAATGGTGCATTATTTGCAAAATATGCCAGGGAAATTTTGTCACAAAGAATATGGGAGTGACCAATAACTGATGTGACTTCGGGCCCACTCCATGAGAGAGAACTCAATCCTGACTCTGCTTGGGTGACCAAGAACTTAAGAGTAGATAGCCCAGGGACCTAGGGCAAAACCAAATAATACTGGTCTAAATAAGGGGGTGAAGGTGGGGAGGAAGGTGGTGATAAAATGACTCCTAATATTCTGCTAATACTAGTAGATTAGTGCCTTGTTCAGAGAAGCTTCCTCTTATAGTAGCAGATGGGAAAAAATACAAAGACCCACAGCCAGACATTGTGCAGAGAGTGAGAGACCTTGGAACACTCAGCCCTAAATGGGACGTATCCATCAGAGTTCAGGGAACATCCCGAGGAAGAGGAAGGAGAAAGAGTGTAAGAGCCAGAGGGGAGGGAGGACACCAAGAAAACAAGACCCTCTAAATCAACATAAGCTAATATGAACGCAAAGAGGCTGAAGAAACACGTGCAGGGCCTGCCCGGCTCTGCACCCAGGTCTTCTGTTAATGTATTAGGGCTTTTGGTTTAGTGTTTTTATGGGGTCCCTGAATGTGCTAACTAGTGGGGGCTCTGATTCTCATGCCTTCTCTTGGGGCTTTTTCTTCTGTTAGTTTGTCCTGTCTAACTTCAATATGATAGTTTTTGTTTTATCTTATTTTATATTGTTATATTAAAAATGAATGAATGAATGAATGAATGAAAATTAGCCACCAGGGCAAAGGTTAACAAATGAACTGTCACTTAGACCTGCTGGGGGAGCAAAAAGCAAAAAATCAGTTTTTTCAAACAGAATGACACTGAGCATATCAACCATTCCAACGCAGACCTCATGTTCAATAAACCAATATATTACGAACTCCACAGTTTTTGTTTGTTTGTTTTACTCTGTGTGTGTTTGTGTGTGTGCTATTATTTTGTTACACTTTGATTTTGGGGGGAGGTTGTTGTATTAGGTTTTTGTTTTTTTTTGAGAAAGAACTTAAAGTTGGGTGGGTGGGGAGGGGGAGAGGATATGGAAGGACTTGGGGAAGAGAAGTATATGATTAAAATATATTTAAATTTAAAAATCATTTTGCCTGATAAAAAGCAATGAAAAAGAAAAGGCTACAGGCACTCATATGAAAAGCCATGTAACTAATCTGTGACATTTTTAACATCAATAATTTTATATAACAGAAGTTTCCATGAATCAAATTGGAAATGCTTACATACTTGCTGGGACATATGGCCACATCCTTTATCTTTTTTTTTTTTCCTTCTTTTTCTTTTTCCATTTTGGTTTTTTTGAGACAGAATTTTTCTGTGTAGGCTTGGCTGTCCTGGACTTGCTTTGTAAATCAGACTAGTCTCAAATTCACAGAGATCAAGCTGCCTCTGCCCACCTGAGTGCTGGGATTACAAGCGTGTGCCTGGCTCACTATCTACTTTTATCTTGTGCAAAAATCTGAGAAAACAAAGTTTAAATATATAATCAATTAGATTTTCTACCCCATATTTTCTTTCAGATGTTGACTCTTAAGTGTGTGTGTGTGTGTGTCTGTGTGTGTGTATGTTAAACATAGGAAGGCAACTGAGGAGATGGATAAATGATTAAAGCGATTGTAGCAAAAGTGTGAGGACTAGAGTTTGGATCCCTAGAGCCCATAAATGCCACACAGTTATAGTGGCTTGCCTGTAGTTCCAGCCTCAGAAGGCAGACAGGGATCCACAGAACAAGCTAGCTAGAGAGGGCAGGCATCCTAGTAAGCTCTGGGTATGACTGAGAAACCCTGCCTCAGCCTTGGCTCTCCTTATTCATGGGTAGCCACATGGATAGCCATACACTTGTGCCAAATATAAAAGCATGCATATAAGGACACATTTAAAAACCACACACATGTGAAAATAGAAAAAAATAGAAAGAGGACTGTGTGATGATGTGAAAGGATGTTAAGGGACAGAGAAAAAAGAAAGAACATAATAAAATACATATGACATGAAAGTAGAAGGGGATTGCTTAGCAGGAGTAAAGGATCAGTGTGAGAGAGAGGCAAGGGAAATGGGAGAGGGAAGGAGGAAGGAGATAAATACACACACACACGCACACACACATATAGTATTATGACATATGAAAATGCCATAATGAAACATGTTACTTTGATGATAGCTTCAAAATAGAGAAAATAAGTGAAAAACCCATGAGCTTTAGAATGGAGAAATATTTGCTGTCCATACATCTGATAAGAAGTTAGAAGGGAGAAAATATTTGCAGTCCATACATCTGATAAGAAGTTAGTATTGCAAAATTAGGAATCAGAAAGACTAAGTAGCAAGAGAAATACTCATTTAAAAATGAAAAAAAAAAGTCTGTTTAGATTTTTCTCAAATAAGGCTAAAGTCTAACAGGTGTATGAAAAAAAATCTTAACACCCCTACTCATCAGAACTATTGAAATTATAACCACATTGATTTATTACCTAACAACTGTTAGAATGGTTATCATAAAAGATGGAAGATTAATATTCTCAAGGATGTATAAAGAAATTACCGAAATACTACTGGTTTAAGTGTAAATAATTACAGCGCTAGACAGAACACTGTGGAGATTCCTCGCAAAACAGTAACAAATAGCACATGATTCACCAACACTGCTATCCAAAGGAAATCAGTCTTTTGAAGATACAGCATTGTAACATTGAATAATAACATCTAAGATATGAATACCATTAAGTGTCCACTAATGGACAAATTGATCAAAATATGTACTATATATATATGATTTAAATTATTATTTGGATAGAAAAGGAATGAAACATCATTTACAATAGTATTTGTGAATTCGAAGGGCATAATAAGTGGAATAGGAAAGACTATTCCACTTTCCTATTAGAGAAAGACTAATAGCACATGGTAAGACTTATAAGTGCAATCAAAATTATTTGAACACATAGGAAACAAAAAACATAACAGCGGTTATCAAGATTGCATTGCAAAAAATAGGTTGGAACTCCAGTTCCGAGGATCCAATACTGTCTTTTGTCATCAGATGTGGAAATGGGCACCGAATGCAGTGTATAGACATATGCGCAGGCAAAATGCTCATATACTTAACAATTTACATTCATCTCTGAGTGTTTTATTTTATTTTATTTGTTTATTTATTTTTTGCTGGAGGGGTCCCATGGAAATCCCTAAACAACCTAGGCTGATTTTAACAAAGAGTATTCTCTCTCTGAAAACTGACAGCGGGGCCCCATTGCCAAAGACAGCTCCACACATTGAATGTAGAGAGGTTGAGCTGGTGCCTGCATATAGCCTTTACCTTTATGATGGAGTCTCTTTGGATCAAGAAGGTACTCTGTAGGCTATGGAAAGAGAAATTGGACACCAATCCAACCACAAAACCGTCAGCCTACAATCTGTCCTGCCTGCAAGATATGTTTGGGGCATTGTTGGTGCAAAACTTGTGGGAATGACAACCAGTGTTTGGCTTAACTTGAGACCCACACCATGAGGGTGAACCCATGTGCTATACTGCCTGGATGGGCAGGCACTGGAGACTGGATAACACAGAAGCCTAAGATAGAACCAAACATGGCTGGCCAAAACAAAATGAAACAAAATACCAAAAGAAGAACCAAAAACAGAAGCAACAGCAATAGAAGAAGAAGAAGAAGAAGAGGAAGAAGAAGAAGAAGAGGAAGAAGAAGAAGAAGAAGAAGAAGAAGAAGAAGAAGAAGAAGAAGAAGAAGAAGCAGCAGCAGCAGCAGCAGCAGCAGCAGCAGCAGCAGAAGAAGAAGAAGAAGAAGAAGAAGAAGAAAAGATCAGTGAAATGATTCTTAATGATATTCTGCTCTTCTGCTATACTCATAGGATGTGCCTTATCCAGTCATCACAGAGGTTTCCTCTGGCAGCAAATTGGAGTGGTGCAGAGACTCATCACCAGATGTCATGTAGAGAGAGAGTCTAAATTAGAGGTTTTCATAGGGTCCCTCCCTAGAAGATTGAGGAACCATGCAGAAGGGGGGGAATTATAGGTGTCAGAAGGGATGAAAGACAGTGGGAGAACATAGCCAGCTGAATCAACTAAGCAGGGTTCGCTTGGGCTCACAGAGACTGAAGAGGCAAGCACAGGGCCTGCACGGATCTGCACCAGGTCCTCTGTGTTACGGTATGGTGTTTTTGTGGGACTCCTAATAGTGGGAATGGGTATACCTCTGACTCTTCTGCCTGCCCTTTTCTTTTCATCTTACTGGGTTGCCTTGTCCAGCCTTAGTATGAGGACTTCTGCCTTGTCTTACTGTATTTTTTTTTGTCCTGTTAAACTGTCATCTCTTACATGCATGTTATTTTCTGAAGAGGAAAAAGAAGGGGGGATGGATCTGGGGGAGAGGGAAGATGTGGGGGAGCTGGGAAGAGTGGAGGGAGGGAAACTGTGGGCAAGATATATTGTTTAAGAGAAGACTATTTTTGAAAAAATCTAAGAATATTTTAATAAAAAAAATTAGTGATACAGGAAGAAAAAGTTCAACAGACCTTTCTGTAAAGAACATTCACCATGAAATAGTTAAGTGTGTGGAATAAAAATATGCCAAGGAGGTCATGATTCATTCTAAAATTAAAAACTAATGTGTGTAGTAAGTATAAGTAATTGATGTCAATAAAAATCTGATGATATTGGCTGGGTCCTCATCCCAAACCCATGGATTCTGAGCTACGTGTTAAGCACGAATATGTGACAACTATTGACCAAAGAGACACCAAACCAGGCAGCTCTGCCATTCTCTGACCTGTTTTTTAGAGCATTTAAGGCTTGGTAGTCAGTCAAGTCACTCATGCGTTTCATGGTGATCCTGTTGTTCCGCATACCAGCAAAGGCATAGATGAGGTGAGTACACAGGCAAGGGTCAATATCAGAGGGACTGAAACTTCCCAGTTTCGGCCTGTTCTGGGCCACGTTATTATAATAGCACATCAGTTGGTAGGCAGAACCTGTGGGAGGTGAATAAAAACAGTAGCCTGATGTAGAGGGCAGTGGACTCTGCTGACAATTTGGCCCTGCCTCTTTCCCTTGTGGTGCCCCAGCACAGTACCTGTTACCTAGGAGTAGGTGACTGGTGCTAACACTCTTGAACATGGGTCCAGACATTGCTACTTACGCCTCAGGCACTGACTTGAGGTTGCTCATTATAATGATGACATTTATTTTTGGAGCTTTGGTAAGTTTAGAAGACTAGTTAGAAACCATGCCACCATTCTTGGGAAGCTCCACAGGACGTGGTTTATTAATGCTCTGTGGGCACAGCTCAGAGGACAGCACCAAGAGCGGAGCTGAAAACAGTCTACCCCCAATGGGGAAAACTCACCTCATTGGTCTAATCTCTTGGTAATTTTTTTTGAATAAAGTAAAAATGAGTATAATTTGAAAATTACAAATAAGTTCATTAGCAATAACTCTTGGATATTTGAGACTTATGGTGGGGAAAAGGTTTTGTAAACAATAAAAGATGAAGTCATCACATACCCAGTTGTGAATTCAGCAGAACTGCCAAACCTAGAGAAAGAGAACAAACATTTACTGTGAACTAGATGCCTGAATCCTTGAAGATCAAACTTCATGGCTGTGACGGCCATCGCCATTAGTCATAGATTAGAGCAGCCCAAGTGAAACTTATAGCCATTTCAAGGGCTGCTATTTTCAATGAATATACCTTTCAATCTATTCACATCTTTAGTAGAAATTGTCAGTGGCTGTCCATGTTCACCTTCTGTGTCCTAATTGTTACTAACTATAAAATCTATTAGCTATGAAACTAGTATTGTCTGAAATTACTCCAGTTTACTTTACTTGGTGATCACCCTTTATACTGTGTCTCACCTCCCAGAGTTATGATGAGCCTAGTTTTTCAACAGTCAAGCCATCTGCTAAAACAGAGAACAGTGTTCCTAGACATCTGAGGTTTTTTTCCTTGAAGCACCCTTGAAAGAGACCTTGCTAAAGGAACAAAGACATGCAGTTCTAGGTACCATTCCTTGGTTTCAACACAGCAGGTTTTGAGACAGCATGTCTCATGAATCAGCTCAGACTAACCATGAACTAGAGAACCTTCTCCTGTGTTTCTTGATTACTGAGATGGTAGGTCTGAACCATCATGTAACCTGAATGTTTCTGAATCTTTAAATGTTGAGCTTCAGTCTTCATCCAAGTAAGTTTCTGAAGCTTAATGAAGTTTACAAAGCAGAGCTAGAGTAGTAAGATTTCAATGACTTGGCTCAAAACAACTACTGAATCAATCTCTTTGAGTGGTTGTCTAGAAGTAATACTCTTATTTCATCAATGCAGCAGAACTATAAATAAGTAAGTAGTAATTCTGAAAACAGTAGAGCAAATACAACTTGGATAGCTGCAACTCAGTCTCTACTGATTTTCTTCTCTGCAAAAGCTAGTTCCAGGGTAGAAGCAAATTAACATAATGCCAATTTAAGGCAGGTGATATGAAGATGAGTGGAGAAAATAAATGGCTGGACAAACAGGAACCAGCAGAAAAGTGTTGTTAAAAATAAGAGTTTTTTTAGCCAGGCAGTGGTGGCGCACACCTGTAATCCCAGCACTCAGGAGGCAGAGGCAGGTGGATCTCTGTGTGTTTGAGGCCAGCCTGGTCTACAGAGTGATTCCTGGATGGCCAACACTACACAGAGAAATCTTGTCTTGAACAGAAAGAGAGAGAACTGGCTATGTATATGTCAACAGTGAAGTCAGAAAAGCCATCACATCCCACAAGATTAGGAGAACAAGATAGGTTGAATGACGGAAGAAACTTTGAAATGAAAGAGTCAAGGTAATGCTTAGAGCTGTAGTGTGACCATCCCTCATGGTTGCCAGATCCTGAGGACCAAAGAAGCCAGGCAGCACTGAGTCTCTACGTCTTCTTACCAACTCACCTGTGAGAAGAATGAGCTTGGTCATGATGCCCTTGTACTGTTTCAGCAGAGCCTCTGTTGGCTTTTTAAAGCATTTAAGATCCTGGTGATCCCAAGGTTTGCCAGGTGGGAAGTGTTTACTAGAATGGGTGTGTGACTAATGAGTGAGCCACCAGCTTTCCTCCTGATTTGACTCAGTTCCTTTAGTATCTCACTGCCACAACCTTTCCTGTTCTGTGTAGCAACACAGTGACATCTGCCTAACAGGTGGGGTGGAGACATTCATTGCAGGGAGTACTCATTCCCTTAACTTCTTGTTTTGGCAGTTCCCAAACACATAGCACCTGCTCAGGTACTGCAGTTAAGTTTTATTGTACTTATTTCATTCCTGATGTGAAATAATTTTCCTACAGAAAACAAATAAAGCACTTCAAACGTATTAGCTGTTTTAAAATGATCTTTGTCTTGGAATTATTTGCATTTAATTCTTGTGGTCAGCATTAATGGACCTTCACTCTCTAGGGACTATGATTTGAATATTCTGCCTGCACTTGTTCTTTGGAATAACTTCAATTAATAGCAATAACATAAATTTGTGTAAGAATGTTTGGCCTCCAAAATGTTCCTTCTTTGGCTTCTAAGAACCCTGATGGTGTTCTGCAGCATAAACTGACATGCACAAAAGATTTCCAGTTGCAAATACACAAAGATAATGGTATTTAAATATCCCCTTTACTAAAATTCTTGTTATCTGATTATTTTTAAAGTTTTTTAAAATTAAAATTAATTCCTCCTACTCTTCCCAAACACTGTCTGCTACCATGATTTTATATGAGATTTCTGCTTTAGTAGAAATGGTGCTTATTACACCCACATAATTTGCATGCCTCGGCTCAAGCTGTTATGACCTCTCTCGTCTTATTTTCTACCCCAAACACAGACTTCAAAGTCCTATGTTGAAGAGATATATAGAGAGTGGGCAACCTTGCCTTGTTCCTGATTTCAGTGGGGCTGATTTAAGTTTCTGTTTAGGAAATCAATCTGGTGCTTCTCAGAAAATTAGGAATAGTGCTACCTCAAGATCCAGGTACACCATTCCTCGGCATATATTCAAAATATGCTCAAGTATACAACAAGGACATTTGCTCAACCATGTTCATAGCAGCTTTATTTGTAATAGCCAGAATCTGTAAACAACTCAGATGTCCCTCAACTAAGGAATGGATACAGAAATTGTGGTATATTTACACAATATAATACTGCAATTAAAAACAAGGAAATCATGAAATTTTCAGGCAAATGATGGGAACTAGAAAAGATTATCCTGAGTGAGGTATCCCAGAAGCAGAAAGACACAAATGGTATATACTCACTTATAAGTGGATATTAGACACATAATATAGGATAAACATATTAAAATCTGTACACCTAAAGAAGTTAAGTGAGAAGGAGGACCTTGGGTAAGATGGTCAATCTTCATTTTGAAAGGCAAACATGATGGACATTGGAAGAGGGAGAAAACAGGGGACAAGACAGGAACCTACCACAGAGGGACTCTGAAAGACTTTACCCAGCAGGGTATCGAAGCAGATTCTGAGACTCTTACCCAAATTTTGGGCAGAATACACGGAATCTTATGAAAGAAGGGGGAGATAGAAATACCTGGAGGGGACAGGAGCTCCACAAGGAGAGCAACAGAACCAAAAAAATCTATGCCCAGCGGTCTTTTCTGAGACTGAGATTCCAAGCAAGGACCATGCATGGAGATAACCTAGAACCCCTGCACAGATGTAGCCCATGGCAGCTCAGTCTCCAAGTGGGTTCTCTAGTAGGGGAACAGGGAGTGTCTCTGACATGAACTTAGTGGCGGGCTCTTTGATCACCTCCCCTTGGGTGGGGGAACAACTTACCAGGCCACAGAGGAAGACAATGCAGCTAGCCCTGATGAGACCTGATAGGCTAGGTTCAGATGGAAGGGAAGGAGGACCTCCACTATCAGTGGCCTTAGGGAGAGGCTTGGAAGGAGAAGGAGGAGGAAAGGTGGGACTGGGAGGGGATGAGTGAGGGTGCTACAGCTTGGATACAAAGTGAATAAATTGTAATAAAAATAAATAAATAGATAAATAAATAAAAACTTAAACTTAAAAATTTATCTAAAAACATTGAAAACCCATAAAGAAAAGATGCTAGTGTCAAAAGGAAGACAACCTTCTAAATATTTATATACTGTTCTATATCCCTTAAAAATGATGCAAATCATATTTAGCATATAATTATTGTCATTATATATTAAGTAAAACAAACAATCAAAAACACCTGATTAGAAAATAGTACCTTAGAGTAAGTACTTATTTATTTTTTAAAAATCCCCCAATTTATCTCCATCTCCCATATGCTTAAATTTCATTTGCTTTAATCTAAGTCCCTTTCTCCTGTACTTTTAAGATGTCAGAATGTTAGAATTTTGTTTTGAAACTTTTCATATTAGCTGGAGAGGTAGCCTGTTTGATAGAGTGCTTGCTGAACATGTGGGGACCTTTGGTAGGAAGAGATGACATTAAATTTAGGCCTGTCCTTCCAGCACTGTGCAGAGGAGAAGGATCAGTAGTTCAGGGTTGTTCTTAGCCACATAGTTACTTGGAGACCATCCTGTAATACCTGAGACATTGTCTCAAAACACACAAACAAACAAATAAACAAAAACAAAACAATGACCAACGAATGGAAACATATATGCAAACCTTTCTCCACCTATTTTTCCATTAATTTGTTTTCATTACTGTCTTTACTAGCCTTGTATCATTTTACTCTGAGGAATTAGAGTATAATCAGTTAGTGAGGTAGAAAAGAATCAGTGTTTGCCTGTCTAACTGCCTGCTTGCTTTTAGGGATGGGTAGGAGGACATTGCTTATAAGATCTGGAACTATCATTACAGACAAAGAAATTACACTAGATCCTGTCAAACATACAAGCACAGAATTTATTGCAGCCTATCTGTTACCCTCATGGCATTTAAGAGTGCACAGCGGGGGACAAACTGCAAAGACAGCACATTAAGTGAATTGCAGGTGAGTGGTACATTCCAAAGATTCAGTTTAGGTCATCACAATGTGATTCCAAGAAAAACTACTTTTTGTTGTTATTGTTTCTGATTTCTTTTTAAACTTTTATTAATTACACTTTATTCATTTTGTATCCCCCCATAAACGCCTCCTTCCTCCCCTCCAAATCCCACCTTCCCTCCCCTTCTTCACTCATGCCCCTCCCCAAGTCCACTGATAGGGGAGGTCCCCCTCTCCTTCCTTCTGATCTTAGTATATCAGATCTCATCAGGAGTGACTGCATTGTCATCTTCTGTGGCCTGGTAAGGCTGTTACCCCCTCAGGAAGAGGTGATCAAAGAGCAGGCCAACCAGTTTATGTCAGAGGCAGTCCCTCTTCCCCTTACTATGGAACCCACTTGGACACTGAACTGCCATGGGCTACATCTCTTCAGGGTTTCTAGGTTATCTCCATGCATGGTACTTGGTTGGAGTATGAGTCTCTGGAAAGACCCCTGTGTTCAAATTTTCTGCTTCTGTTGCTCTCCTTGTGGAGTTCCTGTCCTCTCCAGACTTTACTATTTCCCACTTCTTTCATAAGATTCCATGCACTCTGCCCAACAGTTGGCCTTAAATCTCAGCATCTGCTTTGATAGTCTGCAGGGCAGAGCCTTTCAGAGGCCCTCTATGGCAGATTCCTAACGTGTTTCCTGTTTTCTTCTTTTTCTGATGTCCATCCTCTTTGCCATTTAGGATGGGGATTGAGCATTTTAGTCAGGGTCCTCCCTCTTGATTAGTTTCTTTAGATGTACAGATTTTAGTAGGTTTATCCTATATTATATGTCTATATGAGTGAGTATATACTGTGTGTGTCTTCTGTTCTGGGATAGCTCATTCAGGATGATCCTTTCCAGTTCCTACCATTTACCTGTAAATTTCATGATTTCCTTATTTTTCATTGCTGAGTACTATTCCATTGTGTAGATATACCACAATTTCTGCATCCATTCTTCAGTTGAGGGGCATCTGGGCTGTTTCCAGCTTCTGGCTATTATGAATAAAGCTGCTACAAACATGGTTGAGTAAACGTCCATATTGTGTACTTGAGTCTCTTTTGGATATATGCCTAGGAGTAGTATGGCTGGATCTTGAGGAAGCACTATTCCTACTTGTCTGAGGAAGCGCCAGATTGATTTCCAGAGTGGTTATACAAGTTTACATTCCCAGTAGCAGTGGAGGAAGCTTCCCCTTTCTCCCTCACCTCTCCAGCATGTGTTGTCACTTGAGTTTTTGATCTTGGCCATTGTGATGGGTGTAAGGTGAAATCTCAGGGTCGTTTTGATTTGCATTTCCCTAATGGCTAATGACATTGAGCATTTCTTTACGTGTTTCTCTGCCATTCGATATTCCTCTATCGAGAATTCGCTGTTTAGCCCTGTTCCCCATTTTTTAATTGGATTACTTGGTTTGTTGCTTTTCAGCTTCTTTAGAAAATTGCAAATAGATCCATACTTATTACCCTGCACAAAACTAAAGTCCAAGAAGATCAAAGACCTCAACATAAAACCAGACACATTAAATCAGTTAGAAGAAAAACTGGGGAAGACCCTAGAACTCATTGATACAGGAGACAACTTCCTGAATAGAACATCAAAAGAACAGGTTCTAAGAGCAACAATCAATAAATGGAACCTCACAAAACTGAAAAGCTCCTGTAAAGCAAAGGACACTGTCATCAAAACAAAATGAATGCCTACTGATTGGGAAAGAATCTTTACCAACCCTTGTTTCCTATTCTTGAATTTAATTCTAACTTTTGTTTCATTCTGTAATTTATTTTTTTCTAAATTTAAACATGCAATATAGGGACATTCAATTTGATAAAAGCAACATGATTCAATCTAAAACTACAAATTTAACTTCAACACTGATAGTGGGCTGGTTTCATTATGGCACTCTCAGCGACAGATCATGCAAAAAAAAAAAAAAAGCTAAATAGTGAAACTCTGGAATTAAATGACCTGAATCAAATAAGTTTAATAGACAATTAAAGAACTTTCATCCAAACACCAAATAAAAGATTTCATTTTCATCATCCTACAAAACTTTCTCAGAAATTGACCACACATTAGAAGACAAAGAATATCTCAACAAATTTAAGAAAATTAAATGACATCCTGGATTCTATCTAAACAGAAAAGAATAAAGCCAGAAGTACAATAAAACAAAACTAGAAACCTTAGAAAGTACATGAACTCATGGAAACTAAACCACCACATCTGAATAAAAATTTTGGTCAAAGGAGAAATCAAAAAGAAAATTAAAAACAAATCTGAGAATTGAATGAAAATAAGACAGCACACATACCAAAATAATGAGACATAATGAACACAGTCTTGGAGAAAAGTATGTAACACTAAGTGCATACATATAAAACAAGAAGACTGAATATTAATAACTGAATGATGTACCTAAACAGATCAGGAAAAGAACAAACAAAACTCAAAAATAATATATAGGAAAAGACAACAAAATATGGATATATTAAGTGGAAACAAACAAAAAGGCTGCAAATTAATAGCTGAGTAATACTTCATTGTGTAAATATACCACATTTCTTTATCCATTCTTCAGTTGTGAAGCATATAGATTGCTTACAGTTACTGGCTATTATAAATAAAACTGCTATGAACATAGTTGAGCAAGTATTGGATAGTGGAGTGTCCTTTGGTTATATGCCCAGGAGTGACCTAAAATTTTGCCTTCCTACAAGATATGCTCAGATACAGTTAGAGCAGAAATTGGAGTGACCAACCAATGACTGGTCCAGTTTGAGACTAATCCCATGAGAAGGAGCCCACCACTGACATGACACTGCCTGTAGGGCCAGGACTCAGAGACTGGATAGCCCAGAGACCTCGGATAGAAAGTGCTGTACTGGAGGGGCAGGGGCAAGATGGCCGCGCCAGGAGGACTCTCATTCTGAGCAGCAGCAGCAGAATCAGCACAATGACCAGCAATCAGAACTCGAAGCCATAAAACACAGTCATTGTGTTTCCCAGGTGAGAGGATACCCCATGGTGGGGGATTCAATCAGCTTTTAACTCACCCGGCTAAACCTCGGAAGAGATCCCGGTTCTGCCAGATCCTTGGCTGCCTGCCGCCAGCCCCAGCCCCAGCCCCAGCCCCAGCCCAGAGCCACAAGCCAGTGTTTCTGGTCAAGGTCCCAGACTGAACCCTGTGCACCACACTATCAGAGACTGGAATTTTCAGTCGAGAGATAACCCCATGGTACAGGAAATGATTGGGACCGACCTTAGGTCACCCTGACATCCCCTGGAAAAGACTCGGGTTCCATGGGCACCCCAGGAGCGAGCCTGGAGCCAGAGCCAGGGACCCAGACTCAGAACCAGAGCCCTGCCTGCCTGCGCACCTGATTCGCCGCCTGAGAAAAAACTGTGGGCACCAGGGCACCAGCAAATGAGTTTCACTGTCTGGTGCAAACACACAGGGAGGGAAATGGCTGATCTGATCTCAGATCACTCAGCCAACACTCCCACCCCAAAAAGGTCTTGGGAAAATTACCCAGTTTAGGGAGACACCCAGGCTCCCAAAGGCCGGAAAGGCAGACCCAGGCAGTTTCCGTGCACCAGACAGCTGGCTGAGACTGAGCCACCATCACTCAGCTGTGCTCCAGACATAGGCAGTTTCTGCGGCCAGCCAGCTGGCAGAGACTGAGCAGTGTGCACCAGGGCAAAAAAAGAGTCTGAGAGTCCCTGTCTCCAGAGAATCCACAGGGAAGGAAGGAAACTGTACTGACTTAACTCACCCAATCCTTCCTGGAAAAAATCTAGCAAAGACTGGCGGGGCCGAGCCGCCATCACTCAGCTGAGCTCCAGACACAGGCACAAACAGTTGCTGTGTGCCAGATGTCCAAATGGGTCACAGCAGCTGATCATTAAATTTACAGCAAGAAACCCAGAAACAGGGCAGCTGTCCTCAGGACTTCCCTGGGTGAGAGGAGAACCCTCTCAACTAACAAAGACCACAGTTACCACTCAGGTCTCTATCCCTGAGGTGAGCAGTAGCAACTCCTGATAAAACGCCAGCGTTCCAGGGACTATAACCAAAAAGCTGAGAAGACATCCTTCAGGAAAAAGCAGCTTTCTGCAAAGGGGAGCCTTTCCACCACAGGATCCCCAGAAACCACCAGAAAATAACCCCAAACACCTAAGATAGCGCAATGGGTAGAGGCCAGTGTAAAAACTCAAGCAACAAAAGACAGAGCAATATGGCATCTCCAGAACCCAGTTACCCAGGGGCAAGTAGCCCTGGACACCCCAGCATAACTGAAATCCAAGAAGATGACCTAACAACTATGCTCATGAAGATGATAACAGAGGAAACAAATAAGATACGTAAAGACATAGAGGAAGATAAACTCAAACAGAATATTGCATTCGTAAAGAAATAGAGGAAGCTGCAGCCAAACAGTTTATGGCCTTTAGAAAGCAAATGCTTAAAGCACTGAATGATATAAAAGAAACAGAGTTGAAGGAACTAAAATAAAAACAGGAAAGTACAATCAGACAGGTGAAGGAAGTAAACAAAACAACTCAAGACCTGAAGATAGAATTGGAAAAATTAAAGAAAACACAAATGGAGGAAATAATGGAGAGGAAGAATCTAGGGAAGAAAACGAACTACAGAGGTAAGTATAACCAACAGACTACAAGAGATGGAAGAAAGAATCTCAGGTGTAGAAGATACAATGGAAGAAATAGATGTATCTGTCAAAGAAAATGTTAAATCCAAAAAATTCCTGACACAAACCATCCAAGAAATCCAAGACAATATGAAAAGGCAAAACCTAAGAATAATAGGTATAGAGGAAAAAGAAGACTCCCTTCTCCAAGGCCCAGAAAATATTTTCAACAAAATCATTGAAGGAAATTTCCCCAAGTTAAAGGAGGGGCCAATAAGAATACATGAGGCCTACAGAACACCCAACAAATTTGACCAGAAAAGAAAATCATCCTGCCACATAATAATCAAAACAGTAAGTATACAGAACAAAGAAAAAAATACTAAAAGCTGCAAGGGAAAAAGGCCAAGTAACATATGATGGCAAACCCATTAGAATCACACCTGACTTTTCAACAGAGATTATGAAAGCCAGAGGGCCTGGACGGATATCATGCAGACCCTAAGAGAACACAGATGTCAGCCCAGGCTACTATACTCGCAAAATTCTCAGTCCTCATAGACGGAGAAAACAAGATATTCAATGACAAAAATAAATTTCAACAATACCTACACACAAATCCAGCATTACAGAAGACACTGGAAGGGAAAATACAACCCCCAAAAATTAGCTTCTTTCAAGAAAACACAGGAAATAATTAACCTTACTACAGTAAAAGAAAAAGCAACCAAGCACAAAAAAACCTGATGACCACAGGCAACATCAAAATCAAGGGATCTAACAGCCACTGGTCATTAATCTCTCTCAACATCAATGGACTCAACTCTCCAGTAAAAAGACACAGAATAACAGAATGGATACACAAACAAAACCCAGCAATCTGTTGCATACAAGAAACACACCTAAGGCACAAAGATAGACATTACCTGAGGGTAAAAGGTTGGAAGACGACTTTCCAAGCAAACGGACCCAAGAAGCAAGCAGGAGTAGCCATTCTAATATCTGATAAAATAGACTTTCAACCAAAATTAATAAAAAGAGATGGGGAAGGACACTTCATACTCATCAAGGGAAAATTCCACCAGGAAGACATCACAATCCTGAACATCTATGCCCCAAATACAAGGGCACACACATTTGTAAAAGAAACATTGATAAAATTTAAACCACACATAGATCCCCACACACTAATAGTGGGAGACTTCAACATCCCACTCTCAACAAAGGACAGGTCAACAAAACAGAAATTAAACAAAGAAACAATGTCTCTGACAGAGGTCATGAACCAAATGGACCTAACAGACATTTACAGAACTTTACACCCAAACACAAAAGAATTTATCTTCTTCTCAGTACCTCATGGAACCTTCTCCAAAATAGACCATATAGTTGGTCACAAAGCAAGCCTCAGCAGATACAAGAAGATTGAAATAATCCCTTGTATCCTGTCTGATCACCATGGAATAAAGCTGGACTTCAACAACAACAGAAATAGCAAAAAGCCTACACACTCATGGAAACTGAACAACTTGTTACTAAATGACAGCTGGGTCAGGGAAGAAATAAAGAAAGAAATTAAAGTCTTCCTAGAAATCAATGAAAATGAAGACACAACATACCCAAACTTGTGGGACACAATGAAAGCAGTGCTAAGAGGAAAGTTCATAGCACTAAGTGCCTTCAAGAAGAAATTTGAGACAGCTCATTCAAGCAACTTAATGGTTCACTTAAAAACCCTAGAAAAAGAAGAAGCAGATACATCAAGAAGGAGTAGAAGGCTGGAAATAATCAAACTCAGGGCTGAAATCAATCAATTGGAAACAAATAAAACAATTCAAAGAATCAATGAAACCAAGAGCTGGTTCTTTGAGAAAATCAACAAGATCGACAAACACTTAGCCAAGCTAACTAAAAAGCAGAGAGATACCACCCAAATCAACAAAATCAGAAATGAAAAGGGGGACATAACTACAGACACTGAGGAAATCCAAACAATCCCTAGGACTTACTTCAAAAGTCTATATGCCACAAAATTTGAAAATCTAAATGAAATAGACAATTTTCTTGATCAATTTGACTTACCAAAGCTGAATCAGGACCAGGTAAATCAACTATATAGTCCTATATCCCCCAAAGAAATAGAAGCAGTCATCAAAAGTCTCCCATCCAAAAAAAGCTCAGGACCAGATGGCTTCAGCACAGAATTCTACCAGACCTTCAAAGAAGAGCTAACTCCCATTCTCTTCAAACTATTCCACAAAATAGAAACAGAAGGAACATTACCAAACTCATTCTATGAAGCCACAGTCACCTTGGTACCTAAATCTCACAAATACTCAACAAAGAATGAGAATTTCAGGCCAATCTCCCTTATGAACATTGATGCAAAAATATTCAACAAAATACTTGCAAACCGAATCCAAGAACACATCAAAGATATTATCCACTATGACCAAGTAGGCTTCATCCCAGGTATGCAGAGGTGGTTCAATATACGGAAATTCATCAATGTGATCCACCATATTAACAAACTGAAAGAAAAAAAAAACACATGATACTCTCCCTAGATGCTGAAAAAGCATTTGACAAAATCCAACATCCATTCATGTTTAAAGTATTGGGGAGATCAGGGATACAAGGCACATATCTAAACAGTAAAAGCAATATACAGCAAGCCTATAGCCAAAATCAAACTAAATGGAGAGAAACTTAAAGCAATCCCACTAAAATCAGGGACAAGACAAGGCTGCCCACTATCTCCATATCTCTTTAACATAGTGCTGGAAGTCCTTGCTAGAGCAATAATACAGTTGAAGGAGATCAAGGGGATACAGATTGGAAAGGAAGAAGTCAAATTATCACTATTTGCAGATGATATGATGGTATACATGAGTGACCCCAAAAACACTACCAGGGAACTCCTACAGCTGATAATCACCATCAGCAAAGTGGCCGGATACAAAATTAACTAAAAAAAAAAATCAGTAGCACTCCTGTATACAAAAGACAAAAGGGCTGAGAAAGAAATTAGGGAAAAAACACCCTTCACAATAGCCACAAATGACATAAAGTACCTTGGTGTAACCCTAACCAAGCAAGTCAAAGACTGGTATGAAAAAAATTTCAAGTCTCTGAAGAAAGAATTAGAAGAAGATATGAGAAGATGGAAAGATCTCCCATGCTCATGGCTTGGCAGGATTAACATAGTAAAAATGGCCATCTTACCAAAAGCAATCTACAGATTTAATGCAATTCCCATCAAATTGCCAACACAATTCTTTACAGAACTGGAAAGAAAAATTCTCAACTTTGTATGGAGTAACAAGAAACCCAGAATTGCTAAAACAATCCTCTACAATAAAATATCTTCTGGAGGTATCTCCATCCCTGATCTCAA